>NC_066580.1:11793206-11915706 GCF_024323335.1 Lathyrus oleraceus
CAAAAGGCTATAAAGGCTAAAATTGGTGTCTTGACCTTGAATAACACATGGTCCTTGGTAGATCTTCCCACTTTTAAGGCTTCTATTGATTGTAAGTGGGTCCATAAAATCAAATACCATTGTAGTGTTATATTTGTAAAATGCCTTGCCTAGGACGATGCCTTTGGACCACCTTATAAGACGTGATGATAGAAGATCGCTCGAAGGGAGATATCACAATTCCCTTTAGTCTTCCCCTGCCCCTATGTGGAAAATGTGAGATAAGACGTTTCTCGGGCAGAGACAAAGTCAAGGTCATTAGCTGCCTTACGAATCCCTTGGAAATATGGACTCAACTGTCCACTATTTACTAAATGGGTGGTGGCCCTTTCCAAGGAAAGCCTAGGTCCTATAGACCTATACAAATACATCTCCTCTCAAGGAGAATGAAACCTCAAGTAATACACACTCTCCACACCCTAAAGAGCACAACTTTCACTATGATATTAACACACACTCTTTACACCTTAAAGAGTACAACACTTACTACAATATTAACACACTACAGTAGATGATTGTATGCTTGCTACCAAGCATCACCAGTCATCAACATGACTTCTCACCTCATTTGAGTTGGTCTCATAAATAACCTAAAAATACCACCATACAAGATTTATGACCACCATGGTGAAACCCTCACCACTAAAACATGTTATAAACTTACTAAGACCTCTAAGTTTCCATGCCCTTGTAGGGGGAACATGCACACCTGTACTTTTTGACCAATACAGTAGAGCTCACTGTGGTGCTCTGGTAAACTAACTTGGGTCACACTTCTAATCTAACTCTCTCCATTCCCTTGTAAAGATGGCCGATAAAACGACAACCTACAATTTAAACACTATTTCCATAGGCCTTTCTGGTGGAGGTAACTCTAGATCTTCATGGAGGAAGTACACAAGGCAGGTATCTGCAACAAACGTAATATTTGGTGGCTTCCCTAGAGACTCTCAAGGGAAAAATAGGGATTAATATCATCTTCTCTGAGGAGGACGCTCTCAAACTCAACCTTCATGATGATGATCCTCTAGCCATCACTATGTAACAAGGGAACTAGAACATTAAGTGCATTCTAATAGACCCTGGCAGCTCTGCTAACATCATATTTTGGGACGCCTTCCAAAAACTGTAACTCAACTCGAACAACATAAAAACGTTCAATGGTTCTTTGATGAGGTTATCAGGCAAACGTGTACAAATAATGGGCCACATAGCCATAGAAATCACATATGAAAGTGGAATTGACGTCGGGGAGATTGACGTCAACTAACTCATTGTGGACGTTGTATCACCATACAACTTCATCCTTGGTCGGTCGACTATCTACGCCCTTAGAGCGGTCATATTCATATTATACCTAACCTTGAAATATTTGCTCCCCTATGGGCGAGTCAGTGCAATATGAGGGGATCAACAAGCGTCTCGTTAGTGTTACTTGGGTAATATGGAGACAACCAGAGAAGACCTCTCCCTTGTTGATGTCCCCCTTTCCAAAGTTCTAAATACTGATTTGGAGTATTATGATCCTAGATTAGGAGCCAAAGTGGGAAGGATCACTCCTACGAAGGTCTTAAAGGAGGTCCAGATAGGTCTCCACGCTCATTAGGTGACATAGACAGGTACATTTTTATCTGTAGAGGAGGAAAGGGAACTAGTCAAATAACTCATTAAGAATGTCGACTTGTTCGTCTAGGCTCCCTCAAACATGCCAGGAATAGACACCAAAGTGGTGAGCCATCGCCTTGCCATCCACCCTTCCGCCAAACTAGTGGCGCCGAGGAAGCAAAAAGTTGGCAAGGAAAAGAGGGTCATCATAGATGAAGAGGTGGGGAAACTATTTGACATCGAGTTCATAATAGAAACAAAGTATCCCAATTGGATGACTAATATGGTTCTAGTGCGAAAAGCCAACAACAAGTGTCATTGTGCATGAATTTCATTGATCTGGATACCGCCTGCCATAAAGATATGTACCCATTACTAGACATCAATGGATCATTAGGATACCACGTCTTGAGTTTCAGGGATGCGTATTCAGGGTACAACCAAGTTCGGATGGATCCTCTGGACGCGCCTAAGACAACCTTAAAGTTAAACCATGGCAACTACTACTATAATGTCATGCCC
Source organism: Lathyrus oleraceus (assembly GCF_024323335.1). Taxonomy (NCBI): domain Eukaryota; kingdom Viridiplantae; phylum Streptophyta; class Magnoliopsida; order Fabales; family Fabaceae; genus Lathyrus; species Lathyrus oleraceus. The sequence goes on from NC_066580.1 coordinate 11,795,373, forward strand.
TTCGGCCTCAAGAATGACGACGCCCCTACCAACACTTTATGGATGTTATTTTCTCCCACCAAATAGGGAGAAACCTAGAAGTATATGTCGATGATATGATAGTTAAAACTATCGAGGGGCACAATCATGCAAAAGATTTGGAGTATGTTTTATGTAACACCCCGATAATAATAAAATAATTATTTAAATTGAGTTAATAATTTATTTATTAATTTAATTAAATAATTGGAAATTTTATTATTATTATTATTATTGGAAAATATATATATGTTGGAAATAAGGAAAAGAGCCCATTTGGAGTAAAAAGGTTTTTACGTGAAAAACAGAGAAGCGATCGTGAAAGAGGAAAAGGGCAAAGAGACAGAGCAAGGGCTGAAGGTCGAAGAGAGAAAAACTTGGAGCTCAAAGATTCGCCGAATTAATCAGGTAAGGGGGGTTTATCGTCGATTAATGGGTATTATGGGATAATATGTGATGGGTAGTGATAAGCCGTTAATTTGACCCTAATTTGGATTGTTGATGCTGTAGAATTCGGTTGGATAAACTGTATTTAGACTGTAATTGAATCTGTGTTTGGGTTAGTTGTGAAATTCCGAACGTATAGCTTTTTACGGAATCGGAATCGGAGGTCCGGAAGTCCTCCAATGGCGGAAAATGCGGAGAATTCTGCATTCTGCCTTGTGTTAGCGCAGGAACTGCTGTTTTGTCTGCGTTAACCGGTTAACCCAGGGCGTTAACCGGTTAACACTGTTATAATTTGTGAAAATGTGTTGTTTTGCCTGCGTTAACCGGTTAACCCAGGGCGTTAACCGGTTAACACTGTTGCGTTTTGCCAGAAAATGTGTTTTGCCTGCGTTAACCGGTTAACCCAGGGCGTTAACCGGTTAACACTGTTGCAGTATGGAAAAATTGTTAATTTAATGTGGTGTACATAATTGAGAGTTGGCCTATGTTGGCATGTGATGTAATAGGGATTATATCCCGCTGTTTTGAGCAGTATAGGTATTAGTAGAGAGTGTTAATACTGTGTTTAATTGATTGACATGATAATGATGTGTTGATACATGTGTTGATGATGTATGATGATATGCATAATGCTATGAATGTATATATATGCATGTATTTGTGAATGGATTGTTGTATGGCTTAGAGTGTGAGCATATGTCCATTGTGAATTGTTGTTGATGCTGCATTGCTAGATGATTAGCGTGCATAGCATAGCCTGTGGGGCTGTAGCTAGTTCCCATGGTGAGGAATTAGTGAGTGAATCATTGTGGATTTGTTGTTGATGTTTGCATGCTAGATGATTAGTGTGCATAGTCTAGCCTTCGGGGCTGTAGCTAATTCCCATGGTGAGGAATTAGTGAGTGAGTCATTAGATCTCAAATGAGTGGGACTAGTGAGCTTAGTAGCCGTATCTGGAGGGATCGGTGAGCTTGAACTATATGTTCAAGAATAGTCGGTACCGCATGTGTGGAGTCTCATTGCATAATGTATGTATGGCGTATAATATGAATGGATGTATTCCAATATTATACGTGTGTTTGTGTTGTTATGGAGTATGATTTGAGATTATACTTGTGATTTATGCTGGTATGAGTATGATGTTGAGCTGATGTGCTGTTACTGATTGTATGTTGTGATTAGGGTGATTAATGTGTTATTTACTTAGCATTACATGATATTTCATAATGCTTATTATATTGATTGAGGAACTCACCCTTACAACTATTTTTCAGGTAACGAGAAATGAGTTGAGTAGAAGCGAATGCTTGGAGTCTAGTGTAGTCTCCTTAGTGGGTCATGCTCTGATAGATGTAACATCGGGAGGGAACATTTTAAATGTGCTATTGATGATTGTTGAACCAGTTTACATGTAGTATGTTACATGTTTTGATTAATTTGATTTATATCCGCTGCGATTTATGCAAATGTTTAATTGATTAAATAAAGAGCATGACAGTTATTTTGGAACATGGTGTGAATGATTGTGTGACACCCTTAACTGCATAATTACTCTGATATATGTTTATTATTTTAATTAAATATTTGGGGTATTTTAGAAGGGTGTTACATTAGTGGTATCAGAGCATAGTCGGTCGAGTCGAGTCGTAATTATTCTGTTTCCCCTGTACGGGATAGGTGTTGTGTAACCCTATCAGTACTCATTGTTTTAATTGTTTGGGTTTTCAGAATAGAGATGGCTGGAAGAGGTAGAGATGATGCTGCGATTGCTGAGGCTCTGGGTATGCTAGCTGGAGTACTTGGAGGGAACCCGAACGTTGTGGGAATGGGAGCTGCTCGTCAACTGAGTGAGTTCCAGAAGAACAATCCTCCAATGTTCAAGGGAGCATACGATCCAGATGGCGCTCAGAAGTGGTTGAAGGAGATCGAGAGGATCTTCCGAGTGACTGAGTGTGCCGATAACCAGAAGGTCAGGTTCGGTACGCATATGCTGTCAGAGGAAGCTGATGATTGGTGGGTTGCTACCCGCACTGAGTTGGAAACTGCTGGGAATGCTGAAATCACTTGGGCTGTGTTCAGAGAGAGATTCCTGAGGAAGTACTTTCCAGAAGATGTCAGAGGAAAGAAAGAGATAGAGTTTTTGTAATTGAAGCAGGGTAACAGGTCTGTTACTGAGTATGCTGCTAAGTTCACAGAACTGTCGAAGTATTACACTCCCTGTAATGAAGCTGCTGGAGAATTTTCGAAATGTGTGAAGTTTGAGAACGGGTTGCGTCCCGAGATCAAACAGGCTATTGGATATCAGCGGATCAGAGTGTTTTCTGACTTGGTTGACTGTTGCAGGATTTTTGAACAGGATTCCAAGGCCAGAGCAGAGAGCTATCAGCAGAGGGTTGATAGGAAAGGCAAGAATCAGAATGATCGTGGAAAACCGTATGCAGTTGGCAAAGGTTTTCAGAAACAGGGTGTGATGAAGAGGCCTAGTGGGGGGGACTCTAGTGCTCCTGTTAAGTGTTATAGATGTGGTCGGGCTGGACATCGTGTCCATGAGTGTACCAGTGCTGAGATGAAGTGTTTCAAGTGTGGCAAAGGTGGTCATTTGGCTGCAGAGTGCCGGTTGAAGACTGTAACTTGTTTCAACTGTGGAGAGTTGGGTCATATCAGTCCACAGTGTCCTAAGCCAAAGAGAGAGAATCAGTCGGGAGGCAAGGTCTTTGCTTTATCGGGTTCTGAGACTTCTGCGGATGATCGTTTGATCCGAGGTACGTGTTATATTAATGGCTTTCCTCTTGTAGCTATTATTGACACCGGTGCTACTCATTCCTTTATATCTTTGGATTGTGCTGTGAAACTTAAGTTAGAGATATCTGAGATGCTTGGAAGTATGGTGATTGATACTCCTGCGAAGGGTTCAGTGACTACTACTTCAGTTTGTTTGAATTGTCCCTTGAGTATTTTTGGTAGAGACTTTGGGATAGACCTTGTGTGTCTTCCACTAGTGCAGATTGATGTGATTCTGGGTATGAACTGGTTGGTGTTTAACCGAGTTTATATCAACTGTTTTGATAAGACTGTGATTTTTCCTGAGGTTGAGGAAGGAAAGAGTTTGTTTCTATCAGCAAGGCAGGTGAATGAGGAAGTAGCAGATGGGGCAGAGTTGTTTATGCTGTTAGCGACTTTAGAGGCTAAAGATAAACTGGTGATTGGCGATCTAGCCGTGGTGTGTGATTTTCCTGATGTGTTTCCGGAAGAAGTGAATGAATTACCGCCAGAGCGTGAAGTTGAGTTCTCGATTGATTTAGTACCTGGTACTAGACCGATATCGATGGCTCCGTATCGTATGTCTGCTGTTGAGTTAGCTGAATTGAAGAGTCAGCTGGAAGATCTGTTGGATAAGAAGTTTATTCGTCCGAGTGTGTCACCGTGGGGTGCGCCAGTGTTGTTGGTTAAGAAGAAAGAAGGTACTATGAGGTTGTGTGTGGACTACAGGTGTAGCACCTCAAATTTGCACCTGTCATTGTACATACATTTTCATATTAGGTCATAACATATCATAGTCCATTGCATAGCATTTGCATTATCCTCAGTTGCCTCAAGAGCAAGCAGGCAAGAATTAGGTCAAACTGATCAGGAGATCAGTCTACCAATCAAGCAAAGGTCCTAGGGTTTGTCCTATAAGTTCACATGTCTTGGAGTATCATTTGAAATGTTCAAGTCAAGGGTTGAAGGCTCAGATGTTATCAATCAATGCAAAGCCAGGTCAGAAACCCTAGATATTCAACAGTCAAATTAAAGCAGTGGATGGTGGCCATTCTTGTGGAATTTGGGCACCATGGTCAATATTCAAGAGTTCATTTGTCTTGAGACATCATTTGGAGTCAAAGTCTCAAGGAATTGGGGTTTGGAACTCATCAGAAGTGCACAGTCAAGTCCAAAACCCTAGAAAGTCAAAGTTGGTCAACTGTGGTTGATTCTTTGGATTTGATGGATAGAAATGGTTTGAAGGAGCTTATTCATGTCCTAATAGGCCTCATATATCATGGCAATCAATATCATTGAAGAATTTGAAGCAAATCAGAAGATTTCCCAAAATAGAAAGTGGACCTGTAATTTCAACTGCCAAAAATGGAAACTTCTTGATCTTAAACTTACATCATGATACAAGCTTCAAATGAATTTTTGCCCAACATGAAAGTTGAAGATCTTGTTCTCCCATTTTCAAAAAGTCCAAGAACATCAAAATCCCATGTGTGGTTGTCAAGATATGATCAAATCATTTTCATCAATTTGTGAACTTCAAAGGGCCATATCTCCCAAACCATAAGGCCAAATTTGGTGGGGTTTTTTCCTACAAACCACATTTTTCATCCTCTTTCCAAAAATATAAATTTCATGACCTAAAACCTTGCCAATCAAAATGGCATTTTTGGACCTTTTGCATTTAAATTCAAAGTTTGACCAAACTTTGACTTTTTGAGTTTTTGACTTTTTCTCATTTTTACCAATTGGAAAATGTTCTAAACCACATTTGTGACTTGTCTCAAGCCCTAAACCATGTTCATTTCACTATTTCACTACCATTTTGGACAAAATTCAAAGTTGGCATTTTTATGCATTTTTGTTCATTGAGTAAAAGCAAGTACGGCAGTACATGTACAAACCACAAACAGCAATTTGGAAAGTTTTTTCTGCTCATTTCAGGCCCATTCAACCAAGTATTGCACCTCCATTTTCCACATTTTTCAAATTGGCAAATTGTACCATTGGTTTCAATAAGCAAGGACATGTTAACATTTGATGTGCAGACCACAAATAGCAACTTAGTTGGTCATTTGCTGTATGTACCAAGGCCCATTTGAGCAGCCTACACACCTCCATTTCTATTTGCTCCACTTAGCAATTTTTGCAAATAGGTTCATTAAGTCAAAACCAGATTACCATTTGATTAACTAACTCTAAACAGTCACATAAAAGGATTTGCTCAGCTCATTCCACAACCCTAGACTGCAGCCACACGACAGAAAAGAACCTTTCCTTCACTCTTGCATTTTGGCACCAAAGCATTTTCTGCACAAAAACTTCAGAGGACCTCGAGCTTTCTTCATAGCTCCACCATCTGGACATCATCTTGAACTCCTTTCAAGCTTCAAACCCCAGCTGTAACCACCATTCCACTACTGCATCTTCAAGGCACCCTTCAATGGCAGAAGTTGGTACAAGTTAGCTCGTGCCTCTTGGAACCAAAACAGTTTCATCATCCTCCATTTCAAGGCCAAAGGGACCTCTGTTGTGAGCCAAAGAAGCCAAACACCATTGCATCTTGGGATTTCTTCAAAACCAAGTAAATTCTCGAATCATTTTTTTTCTCTATGCCATGCTATGTTTAGGTTAGGTTCTGGTATGCTAAACATGTTGCAACTTACATCATGTTAAATGGTAGACTAAGCTGAAAGAAAATTGAATTTCATTTTCTGAGTTCATAACAACTTTGGTTCGATTTGCCTAAATGATGTTGTTTTAATGAAATATGGTGTTGTATTTGTGTTGTGTAATGTTGGTTGAGGCTATTGGCATACTCATTTTTGGCTGTTGAGCATTTTGGTTTTTTTGAGTTCATGAACATGAAATGGGCACTGTTGTATTAAAACCCTAGAACTCTGCCTATAAAATCCCCATGATTATGCTTGGTTTGTGGTTAAGTGATGTTGTATAGGGATGTTGTTGCATGGCCACGCTTGATTTTTAATGATTCTGCTTATGTTTGGTTATCCATGATTAATGGCTGAACACGAAAATGATAAAACATTGCTGTATTTGTTAAACCCTAGTTTGTGTCCAGGTGTTTTTATCTCAGAATCATGCCTGCTTTTGCTTGTATTTTCATGAACCTACTGTTGCTGCTATGTTGTCAGCCGTGTTGCAGATTGGTGATGAGTCTCAATGAAGTTTTAGTGCCTTGCTGCTGTTTTGAGTGTCCAGAAAATCTACATTGATTTGTGTTTGTCATGTTTGTTTGTGGCCTTTTGATTGATGCATTGTGTTGCATGAATTTACTGTGTGTTATGCTTTTTATCTCATGCTAAATGAATTCGTGTTGATGTTGGATATCATGTTGAACACCATGCTGCTTGCTTGCAATTGTTCTTGATGATTACATAGTGATGATGAAAGCCCTGCTACTGTTTTGAAACCCTACTTTGCCCAGTACATGCACTCATGATTATGCTTGGATTGTTGTTAGTTGGTGTACATGCTAGTAATGTTTCATAGGTCAGGATTATTGAGGATTCTGTTTATATTTTGGTTGTTCACAATTGTTGGTTGATGTTAATGTTGAATCCTGCTGTTTGAAACCCGACCCCTGTCCAGAAATCCATTTGTTTTGTATTTTGCATGCTGGCTGTTATTGTTACATATTGCATGAACCTTATGAGTGTGATGCCATGATATTTGTATAATGATGAATTTGGCTTGATGATAAATATTGAATGATGCTAAAACCAATGCTGCTGAGTTGAACCATAAACTTGCCCCAGAAATGCACTTGGATCATGTTCTACTTGGTTGTGTTATGATGTTACAAGAATAAATACCATGCTGTTGTTTGGTTGCATTGTGAACATTACCAATTGCCATGTCAGTTGTGTATTGTTGGTATTTCAATTGCCATGACCTCAATGTCGATTACATGAACCATGCTGTTACTGCCTACTGTTGTGTTTGAACCCTAAACTCAGGCCCAGAAATTCCCACGATTCTGCTTGTCTTGTTGATAGCTGATGATGATGATGTTGTTGTTTCATAGTTGAGTTCATTTAAGTGATCATGGCATGCTTGTTTGTTTGGTTGATATTTGAACATTGTTGATGAGCTTGGTTGTATGAACATGAGAACACGATGCCATTGCCAAACCCTGTTGCTGTTTTTTTGCTAAAACCCTGCTGCAGTCATTGAAACCTATGCCATGCCCAGGAATTTGGTCTGAATGTGTATTGGTTTGTTGCATCATTGCCATGATTAGTTATTGCTGTTCATTTGTTGTTGTTTAATCAATTGCTTGAAGCTGAGCTTGATACCATGCTGAAACTTGCCATGATAAATCCTGTTGTTTTTCCAGAAAACTAGCTCATGTATGTTGGCTGCCATTTGCTTGTTGGTGTTTAAAGCTTATTTTTGATGATTGGTAACAACATGAAGATAGTGCCCTGCTATAAAACTTTATCCTGTCCAGATTTTTCTCAAGATTTTGTTGGTTTGTTGTTAATGATGCGTAAACTCTGCTTGCTATATGAACATTGCCATGCCATTCGAATTTTAATTAAAACATGATGAATGTGGATGATGATAATATGCTGCTCATGTTGGACATACCCTGCCCAGAATCTGCTCGATTGTTTGTTACTAGGATGATGTATGAACATTTTTGGTTGCCATGCTATGTGAATCGGTCTGCTGGAAATTTGTTTATGATTGATGGTTTAAATGATGAGTGGTGATGATGTTCATATTGCTGTTAAGTGAAACCCTAACACTGCCTGCCATGCCCAGAAATATTGAAGTTGGATTGGTTGATTTTCATGCGCGCACTGTTCTATTGGATCATAGCCAATCACAACATTTCGTTGTGTGCTTCAAAACGCTGCAGTTTTGATTAGTGATATCCAGAATTACATCTTTGCCACGCCATTGACTTATGTTGACCACTTTGCCTTGCCTTTGTTCATGTTTCACCAATTATTTCATCCAATTTCCACAATTTATTTCTCATTCAATTTTCATCAAAAAATTATGAAATTTTTTACACATGATCACAAATGAGTCTAGATTTTAATCATGATTTTTAAGTAATTTTCCATGGTCTGGATTTTAAATGACAAATATTTTCTTGACATATGTGCAAAATTGGTACATCTTCCCATTTCAATTGTGAAATGCGCATGACATATCCATTGCCTTTGAAATTTTTTGTGATGAAACTAGACACTTTGACCTTTGTCTCCATATAGACTTTGTGCATTTATCATTTGTGGATTGGGAGTTATGATTTTTTGAAGTCATGTGTTACAATTGTTGCTATACCATGAACATGCATCTTCACAAATTTTGTTCACATGCTTCCCTACATCCAAATGCCCCCAATTTTTGCATGAATGATCCTTTGTATGTCTATTTCATGTATGAATTTTCTTGGAATTTATCTTGCTGTTTTCCATTTGATTGAGAATTTTCTTCCATGCTTGGTCATTTGTTGACTCTTTGTGCTATGCATTGCCAAATCTTTTGTGAAATTCTCAAATCATATTGTATGTCCATGAAATTTCATATGTGATAATTAGACTCTTTGAGCTTTGCATTGGTGTTAATCTCATTCATTTCTCTTCTGTTTTCAATTTGATATGGATTTTTGAAGTTGACCCATGTTTGTTGACTTTCACCATGCCTACTTGAATTTGATTTGACTTCATGAATTTCATTGACTGCCTTCCTCTCATCCAAATGCCATGAAATTTTGCATGTATACCATGTTAGATGTTAGGATTGAGTGTGATTTATTTCATGATTTTTGAGATTGCTTAGGTTGACTTTTGATGCAAGTCATTCTGTTGACTTTTGTATGCTTCCCATTGCCATGTTTTGACTTCAAATGTTCATAAAATGATGATGATGCCTGATGTGATTGTGGGCCCAATTGTGATTGCTTTCTAATTGGTTGACTTTGACTTTGAGTTGACTTTTCCTTGCTGCCTTGACTTTTTCTTTCATGTTTGACCCTAGGCTAGTCCTAGTGGTCCTTTGGACTTATGTTGAGTTCATCTGTTTCAGGTTGAGCACAATGCTTCAAAGATCACTCAAACTTGTTTGAATTTGATTTGTTTATCCCATGCTAACCTTTGTTTTGCAGATGGTTTGACTCATAACTTGAGTCTTATGCTTTGCTCAGTTGATCCCCTGTGTTGACTGTTTGCCATTTCTTTTGATTTAAACTTTTGACTTGTTTACTAATAAGTTTGACTTTTTCAGGTACTTTAGTTGCCTAAGTTCTTTGAACTTGCTTGCTTGCTTTGCTATTTAGCATTTGCTTTGAGGTATACATACTTCTTCTTCATGTAGTCTGGAGACCCGGTCTGTTATTTGACCGGGCAAACTGTCTGAAGTCCTCCTTAAGAGGCAATGCCTGTGTGTGTTTAAATTTGTCCCAAGCAGGAAAAGTCCTTCAAGTAAGGCAATTGGTGGAAGGTAGGGATAAGCAATCTATCCCCCACTATTCAGTGTGTCCTCTCTTTGCTCCCATTACATGGTTGAAGCATTGAGATAAAAACCCAAGATCAATCGAGTCAATAAAGGGGAAAGAGTTCCATCTTTCTGAACTCCCCCACTTTCTATTTGATGCTCTCTCTGATCTGAGATAGAAGCAATGAGGCACACCCCTCATCTCCTTTCATCTGCTTCACCTTAGCCTCTCAATGGCAAGGTTAAGAGCAACACTTACCCCATTCCAGTTGGCCCTAGTGCTTAACCTTTGATGTTTGAGCCCCCTTTGTTGGTGTGTTTATTCTTATGCTGTATGTGTTTGTGATTGCCTTGTTTGCTTCCTTAGGCTTTAGTTTGTGCTTGCCCTTGTGCAAGGTAGGTTGTGTGGCTTAACCCTTGTGTGAGCCATGATTAGGGTTGTTTGGCCGAACTACGGCAACTCTGATTCTCATGTTCAGATGAGATACGTAGGCACGAGACGCGATGTCTTGCCGAGTTTGACTAACCACTAACACTGATTTCTCTTCTCTCACCCTTGTTGTGATTGAGATATCCCCTTTCTCTTGCCCTAGTTGCAATCGAGACTTTGCTTTTTCCTGTGTCTGTTCAGGATAGGTTGGCCCTCGTGCCATTTAGCTAGAAACCTTAACTTAGGGTTGACTTTGCATGACAACATCTAGGCTCGAGTCGTAGTCTCCCTAGAGTTGTGTCTCTCTCTGTTATCTGGTTAGGCTAGATCCTTTGTCCCTGCGTAGGGGAACTACATCGCCCTGATCTTCACACCAGATGAAGTATGTAGGCAGGAGATTGAGCTGATCTCTCTCCGGGCGCCTTTTCTTTTCTTTTGTGTTTGTTTGACAGTTATAGGCTGAGTCCCAGACTCCCTATCTATCTGTTGTGTTGTTTAGGTTCGGATGCTGATGTAAGTCCAACGATTGGCATTCAGGCTCCACGTTTGCCTGTTGTTTCGTTTTGTTTGTGTGCGTGTCAGCCGAGCTACGAATGCTCTGATTCTTCTCTCGTCCGAGAAGATACGTATGCATAGGATGCGACATCCTAGCGAGCATGTTTCGTTTCCCCAGTCCGAACTACTTCGACTCTGATGTCTATGCCTGATAGACTAAGTAGGCCCAGGATACGATATCCTGCCGAGTCAGTTTCAGTCAGTTTCTTGCGTTTCTTTCAGCCAGTGTGTGTGAGTATTTGAGCAGTGTTTAGCAACCATTTTCCTTCCTTTTGTGCGTGGATCCCGTAGAGTACTACGGATGCGTAGGGTGCCTAACACCTTCCCTTCGCATAACCGACTCCCGAACCCATCCTCTTTGGTCGCGAGACCATGTTCTTTCCTAGGTTTACTTCGAGCGTTTCCTTTCCCTCTTTTGGGATAAATAACGCACGGTGGCGGCTCTGTTGTTTCTTTCTTTTCCCGCCGGTTTTTTGCGTGATGCGACAGCTGGCGACTCTGCTGGGGATAGCGAAGTTGACCTATGCTGGTCCATCTTCCCTAAGCGAGTCTCTCCTAGCGCTCTCTAGGTTAGGGTTTTGGTTGCTTTTTGCTGTGTTTATTTATTGCATTCATTATTTACTGTTTGCATTCATTGTCTATTGTTTGCATTTATGTTTGTAATTATGTTTGCATTCATTCATATTCATCTGCTGGTTGCCTGTTTGTTGGGATGGGATATTTTGTGAGAAATAAGCCCACTACCCAGGCTTGAGTGCACACATAGGTGTTAGAGTGGATAGTCATGAGGCTTGCGTGGCATGTTGCTACGTTAAGTCGTTCATGAGACCCACATTCCAGACGAGGTTTCTGTTGGATATATTTTGTCCTATGGATGTTCCATAACGACAAATATTCCTTTAGAAATCGTCGACTCTGGTGACCATTTCCCGAGAACCCAGTCGAGGCCTCTCCTCCGAGATGTGATTATGTTAGCTCTGGTGGGCGCATTCTCGCTGCTCAATCCGAGGACCCCGAGACTGGGAACTTGCTATAGGATATCCTGTTGAGGGGAGTCAGCAGAGGTCTTTCATCCCGTAATAATACCAAACCTTCAGTGGTAAACGTATTATTCTCGACTGAAGGGCTGAAACTGACAAATTTCTGTTCTTAGAACCTACAAGTGAGGGGCGGGCTAAATTCAGGAAAACCTTAACTTCCAACCAACCCGGTTTTCTGGAGCATAGTTGTGGTCTTGTATTTTATTCCTCAGTGGGTTTTTCTTCAGACAGTGCAACTTGGCAGATGTTTAAGCAGATCCAGCGGTCCTGGTTTCCATATCATTGCATTGCATCACATCATTTTGCATTCATATCATCTAACACATGTTTATCCATTTCTAGGGGTTTACATCTTCTTCTTGATTCCGGTCGGGGTTTCCTGGTTCTCCTGAGATGGATATTGGCAGAAAGAGACATGTCGCTTACAAGTTTCCAGTGGTTTGTTTGGAGCCTATTCAACAGCTGATGAAGTCAATGGATCACGATTCTTTAGAAGGATTCCGGAAGGATTATGGTTTGATTCTGAGCTTCGTCACAGTTCTCTCAAAAAATCAACACGATGCTCTCTTTACACTGCTGCAGTTCTATGATCCTCCATTGAGATGTTTCACATTCCCGGGTTATATTTTGGTCCCTACTTTGGAGGAGATTTCCAGTTTCCTCAGAGTTCCTATCAAGTCACAGTTGTTGTTCTACAGTTCTGAGCTTCTGCCCGATCTCAGCTTGGTTGCTTCGGCCACATATTTGGGGAAGTCGGTCTTGAAGGCAAATATATGTCAGAAGGGAGGAGTCAAAGGTTTTCATTTGAGTTTCTTGCTGGGAGAGGCAAGGAAGAAACTTGAAGATGGTGATCAGAGGGGTTTCAATGCTGTGTTGGCTCTTTGCGTGTATGGGATTGTCCTATTCCCTAATGTTGCTAAATTTGTGGACACGGACGCAGTACGCCTTTTTGTGTTGGGAAATCCGGTGCCAACCTTACTAGGAGATTTCTTTCATTCGGTGCATCATAGGAACGAGAATAGAAAAGGAGGATTGGTGAATTGTTGTGCGCCTTTGTTCTACAAGTGGTTCAGTTCACACCTACCCAAATCAGGAGCGTTCATTGATGTCGAGGACTCGTTGAGTTGGTCGAAGAGATTGATGGGGTTGAGAGCTGAAGATATTTCTTGGTGGTCTGATCGGAGTTTGCTTAGGGCAGATGTCATTCACAGTTGTGGAAATTTCCCAAATGTACCGTTGGTGGGAAGAAGAGGAGGAATCAACTATAACCCTTCTCTAGCAGTCAGGCAGTTTGGGTATGCTTTAAGGGCTCCGCCTTTGGAAGTGGATGTGGAAGAATCTCTGTTTTTCCATTCTTCGCCTGATCTGACTGTATCCCGTAAAGCAGCTGAGGCTTGGCTCAAAATGATCAAGCGAGGAGGAGTTGTACTTGGAAAAGGAGATTGTAGGACTTATCCTCTGTATGAAGAGTGGCTTCAAGGAAGAGTTAAAGAGTTTGGTCTGCCGTTTCCTATGGAAGAACCTTTGTATCCGCCGACTCCTGCACAGTCAACAGTGGTGAACCGGGAGGAATATGACAAATTGAAGAAAGCCATGGAGAAGCTTCAATTCGAAAACTCGGAGCTAAACGTGAAATTGCAAGACTCTATGCATCAATTCCATGAGGCAGAATATCAGAAGGCGGAAGCTGTCAGACTGCGAGAGGAAGCAGAAGGAAAATTAGCTGTGGAGGTGGACTTCTTCAGGAAGACGGACAAGGCCTTGGGATCATCCAGTTCTGAATTGAGGCGAGTCAAGCAACAATTAATGGATGCTCAGGGTAAATTAGCCGGGTGGCAAGAACGATGGGATGCATTTTCAATTTCCCGGAAGGCAAAGGAGGAGGAGATGGTGACCGAACTGACTGGTCAGATAGAGAAGTTGAAGACTTTGTTGAAAGAGAAGAACCATGAGCTTCTGTGTGCCCGTTCTACCAATGGGTACATCACCGATCAACTCAATGAGGCTCGGGGACAGATTGAAGAACTTAAAGAGTTAGCAGGTTTGAAGAAATCCAGACTTGCAGAGGTATTCGGAGAGGATGACGAGAGTTACTACAGAGAGCACATCAACAAGATGGATGAAGTCATTTACCAGAGGAATCTGCTCATCCGGCGTTTGATAGAGTCTCCAGATCATCCCGACACGATGGCATTACTGGATGAAGTGAAGAGAAGTCCTCATGGTTTGCACACAGGAGGCTGAGTCCTGTTTATTGCTTTTTACTCATTGCTTTGTTGTTATGTAGTGACGATCCACAGGCTTGTTGTGGAAGTCCTCTTTTGATGTACTATTGGCTAAGACCATTCTTTTTGAATTTATCTGTATGAAGACCTTTTCTCTATTGTATCTTAATCTCTGAATTTTATGTATGGCTCGATTTTCTCGTGAGACTGGAATCAAGGATGTAGAATACTCTCTTGAAATGATAAACATGTCATTGCATTAACATTTCATTTTTGCATCATCTTTGCATAACAGGTATTCTCAGGCCGTCTTCTCACTTTGATTCCTGTGTCCAGACAGGATAGCTGATCAAAGGCCGCACCGCTACTCAACGAGGCTCAACCATCAACGCAACATGGATCAAGTACAAGCCGAGTTGGCAGAAATGAGGGCAAGCATGGCCCAATTTATTCACATGATGCAAGGGGTCGCACAAGGCCAAGAAGAACTCCGAGCGTTGGTCCAGAGACAAGAAGCTGTATTGCCACCGCCCAACCAGCCTCTGCAAGAAGGAAACCCAGTTCCTGAGGTCCCTGCCGCTGCTATTCCCGTCAACGACTATGCTGTAGGAGAAGAGTTGAGGGGTATCCGAGTCAACGGTCAACCGATTGCTCCGGATGTTGTTAGTCCCAGAGTCATCCAGGCTCCGGTCCGTAACAGAATTCCAATTGTTGACAGACAGGAGGATTTGTTTACTATGCTCAGTGAAGACGACAACATGTTGGGTAGAAATGATGCGAGAGATCGCAAAGTTGAAGCCCTTGCGGAGAAAATCAGAGCAATGGAATGTCAAAACTCCCTCGGTTTTGATGTTACAAACATGGGATTGGTTGAAGGACTCAGAATCCCACACAAATTCAAGGCGCCGTCATTCGACAAATACAACGGTACCTCCTGCCCTCGCACCCATGTGCAGGCATACTACAGAAAGATATCCGCATATACAGACGATGAGAAGATGTGGATGTATTTCTTCCAGGATAGTCTATCTGGGGCATCCTTGGATTGGTACATGGAATTGAAGCGGGATTCAATTCGGTGCTGGAGAGACCTGGGTGAGGCCTTCCTCAGGCAGTACAAGCACAACATGGACATGGCTCCGACCAGAACTCAGTTACAAAGCTTGTGTCAGAAGAACAACGAGAGCTTCAAAGAGTACGCCCAGAGATGGCGCGAACTAGCTGCAAGAGTTCAACCCCCTATGCTGGAAAGGGAGTTGACTGACATGTTCATTAGCACTCTACAAGGTGTTTACATGGACCGGATGGGAAGCTGCCCATTCGGAAGCTTTTCTGACGTCGTGATCTGCGGCGAAAGAACTGAGAGCTTGATCAAAGCTGGGAGGATCCACGATACTGGTTCCTCATCGTCATCCAAGAAACCCTTCTCTGGGGCACCTCGCCGTAGAGAAGGAGAAACCAACGCTGTACAGCACAGAGGGAGTGCTTACAGAGCCAACAACAGGGACCAGTATCGTCCAATCGCTGCAGTGACTATTCCTGCACCTCAACCACGTCCACAACAACAACAAAGAGTTCAACAACAACCACAACAACCGCAACGACCTCAACAACAGCAACAACAGCAGCAACGGCCTTTTCAGCAGAGACAGAGGTTGAATCCTGATAGAAGATTTGATCCTTTGCCTATGTCGTACGCAGAGCTACTACCCGAACTACTCCGGTTAGGGTTTGTAGAGTTGCGTACGATGGCAACTCCTACCGTGCTGCCACCCGGCTATGATGCCAATGTAAGATGTGACTTTCACTCTGGGGCACCAGGCCACCATACTGAAAGATGCCGGGCGTTTCAGCACAAGGTCCAGGACTTGATTGATTCCAAGACAATCAACTTCTCTCCGGTTCCGAATGTCGTGAACAATCCTATGCCACAGCATGGGGGGCATAGGGTTAATAACATTGAAGATGGGGAAGCTGAAGACCTGATTGTAAATGTCGAAGATGTTCAGACATCTCTGTTGGTCGTCAAGGGCCGATTGTTGAAGGGGGGTGTTGACCCAGGCTGTTCAGAAGATTGTGTGGGTTGTTCAGAATCTACCAATGGTTGTGACCAGTTGAAGGCTGGTATTCAGAGGTTAATAGATGAGGGCTGTTTGCAGTTTAGCCGTGCTACCAGAGATAATGGGGCAGTGTCTACTGTCACCATTTTTTATAAGCCGGCTGAAGGAAGAGGACGTGGGGCTGTCAGTACACCCACCACCAGCAATACTCCAGTTACCATTTCTGCTCCGGTAACCATCAGAGCACCTGCTACTATTGTGGCGTCCGGCAGAGGACAAGTTGGAAATAGTAGAGCTGTTCCGTGGAGTTATGACAATGCCTATCGCCGAGATAGGAGGGCTGGTAACCAGACAAGGCCAGTTAACCCAGCACCGATTACTATCAGTGCTCCTGTGAGGATCCCTGCTGTTGCAAGTCCGGTGGTGGACAATGTTGGAGGACAGGGAGGCTTCACAAGGAGTGGACGACTGTTTGCGCCTCAGCCTGTGAGGGATGCTGCTGCTGAGTCATCCGCAAGAGCTAAGGGCAAACAGGCAGTGGTTGACGAAGAACCGGCTCAGAAGGAGGCTGAGGGTTCTTTTCAGAAAGATGTTGAGGAGTTCATGAAGATCATCAAAAAGAGTGACTACAAGATTGTTGATCAACTCAACCAAACTCCGTCGAAAATCTCGATACTCTCCTTGCTGATGTGTTCTGAGGCACATCGGGACGCCTTGCTGAAAATGCTGAACATGGCATACGTCCCGCAAGAGATATCGGTCAACCAGCTGGAGGGTGTTCTAGCAAACGTGAGTACCAGGCATGGTGTAGGTTTCACTGACCTAGACCTAACGCCTGAGGGTTGTAATCACAACAAGGCCTTGCACATCACTATGGAGTGCAAGGGCGCAGTATTATCTCACGTGCTAGTGGACACCGGGTCGTCCCTGAATGTCCTTCCGAAGCAAATACTGAAGAAGATTGATGTCGAGGGAGTCGTGCTCACTCCCAGTGACCTGATCGTGCGTGCATTCGACGGATCCAAACGGTCTGTGTTTGGTGAAGTCACATTGCCAGTGAAGATAGGTCCTGAGACCTTTGACATCGTATTTTACGTGATGGACATTCAGCCTGCTTATAGCTGTTTGTTGGGGCGTCCTTGGATTCACGCCGCTGGGGCAGTCTCGTCGACTCTCCATCAGAAGCTCAAATATGTCTGGAACGGTCAGATCGTGACCGTCTGTGGTGAAGAGGAGATTTTGGTGAGTCATCTCTCCTCATTCAAGTATGTGGAGGTGGATGGCGAGATCCACGAAACCCTGTGCCAGGCATTCGAGACTGTGGCATTAGAAGGTGTAGCTTGTGCAGAGCAGAGGAAGCCAGGTGCTTCAATATCATCGTACAAGCAAGCCAAAGAGGTTGTTGACTCCGGTAAGGCTGAAGGCTGGGGCAAGATGGTTGACTTGCCTGTAAAAGAAGACAAGTTCGGCATTGGGTACGAGCCTCTCGCAGCAGAGCAGCATGTACAAGCAGGTCCGAGCACCTTCACCAGCGCTGGGCTGATGAACCATGGAGACGTCTTTGCTACTGATGGTGAAGATAGTGGTTGTGATTTGGATGTCTGGGTCCGCCCTTGTGCACCAGGCGAGGTCATCAACAATTGGACGGCAGAAGATGTAGTCCAAGTTACTCTACTGACAGAGTAATTTTCTTTTGTTTTTATCATTTTGCATGAAAACCCTACGTTCTGCCCAAGGCGTAGTGGTTCATTGTAGGGCCACATCATGTTCAATGTTTATAAATAAAGGACGTTTTTTTCAATCAAATTTTGAGATCTTTGTCTTTCTATTTTCGGTTTTCCACTTTTTCAAAAAATAAAATGGCAATGTTTTTGTTTTTTGTGACTTTATTGAAATCTTTTTCTAAAAAAAAAACAAAACATTAAACATGCAGAAGTGATCTTTTGGCACCCACTGTGAACGACTCTGTTATGGCTCAGTATGATTTCAACAATCCCATCTACCAAGCTGAAGAGGAGAGTGAGGAAGACTGTGAACTCCCTGCAGAATTGGTCAGACTACTGAAGCAAGAGGAAAGGGTCATCCAACCTCACCAGGAAGAGTTGGAAGTCGTCAATCTGGGTACTGAGGACGCCAGAAAAGAGATCAAGATTGGGGCTGCTTTAGAAGACTCTGTCAAGAGGAGGCTAATTGAGATGCTGAAGGAATATGTGGAAATATTCGCCTGGTCGTACCAAGATATGCCGGGTCTGGATACAGACATCGTGGTGCATCGGTTACCTCTCCGAGAAGAGTGTCCGTCGGTCAAGCAGAAGCTTCGCAGAACTAGTCCCGATATGGCAGTCAAGATCAAGGAGGAGGTTCAGAAGCAGTGGGATGCAGGATTCCTGGCTGTTACTAGTTACCCACCGTGGGTTGCCAACATTGTTCCCGTGCCAAAGAAGGATGGCAAAGTCAGAATGTGTGTCGATTACCGAGATCTGAATAGGGCGAGTCCGAAAGATGATTTCCCATTACCTCACATCGATGTGTTGGTGGATAATACGGCTCAGTCCTCGGTATTCTCTTTCATGGACGGTTTCTCAGGCTACAACCAGATCAAGATGGCGCCAGAGGACATGGAAAAGACGACATTCATTACACCTTGGGGCACGTTTTGCTATAAGGTTATGCCGTTTGGGCTGAAGAATGCCGGTGCTACCTATCAGAGGGCAATGACGACTCTCTTTCATGACTTGATGCACAACGAAATCGAAGTGTACGTGGATGATATGATTGCGAAGTCGCAGACAGAGGAGGAGCACTTGGTAAATCTGCAGAAGTTGTTTGACAGACTGGTCAAATTCAAACTGAGGCTGAACCCGAACAAGTGCACGTTTGGGGTAAGATCCGGGAAGCTCTTAGGCTTCATTGTCAGTGAAAAAGGGATTGAGGTTGATCCAGCTAAAGTCAAAGCCATTCAAGAGATGCCTGAACCGAAGACGGAAAAGCAAGTCCGTGGGTTTTTAGGGAGATTGAACTACATTGCAAGGTTCATATCTCATCTAACTGCCACATGCGAACCAATTTTCAAACTGCTCAGAAAGAATCAGGCGATCAAATGGAATGATGACTGTCAGGAAGCTTTTGACAAAATCAAAGAATACTTGCAAAACCCTCCAATCCTGATACCTCCAGTTCCAGGGAGACCACTGATCATGTACCTTTCAGTCACCGAGACTTCAATGGGGTGTGTATTGGGTCAGCATGACGAGTCTGGTCGAAAAGAGCATGCCATATACTACCTAAGCAAAAAGTTTACCGACTGTGAAACAAGATATTCACTGCTCGAGAAAACTTGCTGTGCTTTGGCCTGGGCTGCTCGCCGACTAAGGCAGTATATGTTGAACCATACTACTTTGTTGATTTCTAGGATGGATCCTGTGAAATATATCTTTGAGAAACCTGCTCTCACTGGACGTGTTGCCCGTTGGCAAATGATTTTAACAGAGTACGACATTCAGTACACGTCGCAGAAGGCCATCAAAGGTAGTATTTTGTCAGATTATCTCGCCGAACAACCGATCGACGATTATCAGCCTATGATGTTTGAGTTCCCTGATGAAGACATCATGTATTTAAAGATGAAAGATTGCGAAGAGCCGCTTGTTGAGGAAGGACCGGATCCTGATGACAAGTGGACATTGATGTTTGATGGGGCTGTGAATATGAATGGTAATGGTGTTGGGGCAGTGTTGATCAACCCTAAAGGTGCTCATATACCTTTCTCTGCCAGATTGACATTCGACGTCACCAACAATGAAGCTGAGTATGAGGCTTGTATCATGGGGATAGAAGAAGCCATTGATCTGAGGATCAAAACACTTGACATATTTGGAGATTCAGCTCTAGTGATCAATCAGGTCAATGGAGATTGGAATACGAACCAGCCACATCTGATTCCGTACAGAGATTACACCAGAAGAATACTGACGTTCTTCAAGAAGGTGAAGTTGTATCATGTCCCCCGAGACGAGAATCAGATGGCTGATGCTTTGGCTACTTTATCCTCTATGATAAAGGTTCATTGGTGGAACCATGTGCCGCAAGTTGCTGTGAATCGACTCGAGAGGCCTGCATATGTGTTTGCAGCCGAGTCTGTTAATGCTATTGACGATAAGCCGTGGTTTTATGACATCAAGAACTTCCTCAAGACTCAGGAGTATCCTGAGGGTGCGTCGAAGAATGATAAGAAGACCCTGAGAAGGCTTGCTGGAAGCTTTTATCTGAATCAGGATGATGTGCTATACAAGAGAAACTTTGACATGGTCTTGCTCAGATGCGTGGACAGACACGAAGCAGACCTGTTAATGCAAGAAGTGCACGAGGGTTCGTTTGGTACCCACGCCGGTGGTCATGCAATGTCGAAGAAATTGCTGAGAGCCGGATATTATTGGATGACTATGGAATCCGATTGCTTCAAATATGCTCGGAAATGTCATAAGTGTCAAATCTATGCCGACAAGGTGCATGTACCACCAAGCCCGTTGAATGTCATGAACTCGCCTTGGCCGTTTGCCATGTGGGGCATCGACATGATTGGAAGGATTGAGCCTACTGCTTCTAATGGACATCGTTTCATCTTGGTTGCGATCGATTACTTCACCAAATGGGTGGAAGCAGCTTCCTACGCCAACGTCACCAAACAAGTGGTTGCCCGGTTCATCAAGAAAGAAATTATCTGCCGGTACGGAGTTCCTGAGAGAATCATCACTGACAATGGTTCGAATCTCAATAACAAGATGATAAAGGACTTATGCAGAGATTTCAAGATCGAACATCACAATTCTTCTCCTTACAGACCAAAGATGAATGGTGCTGTAGAGGCAGCTAACAAGAATATCAAGAAGATTGTGCAAAAGATGGTCGTTACGTACAAGGATTGGCATGAGATGCTGCCTTTCGCTTTGCATGGATACCGTACTTCAGTACGTACGTCGACCGGGGCAACCCCCTACTCCCTTGTGTATGGTATGGAAGCGGTCCTACCAGTTGAAGTGGAGATCCCTTCTCTGAGGGTACTATTGGATGTCAAGCTGGACGAAGCCGAGTGGATTCGTACGAGGTTTAATGAGTTAAGCCTTATCGAAGAGAGACGATTAGCAGCTGTTTGCCATGGGCAGTTGTATCAGAGAAGGATGAAACGAGCCTTTGATCAGAAAGTGCGTCCTCGAACATTTCAAACTGGCGATCTAGTTTTGAAGAGGATCCTTCCTCCCGGTGCAGATAACAGGGGCAAGTGGACTCCTAACTATGAAGGTCCATATGTTGTGAAGAAGGTCTTCTCCGGTGGAGCCTTGATGCTTACAACTATGGATGGTGAAGATTTTCCTTCCCCTGTCAACTCAGATGTAGTCAAAAAATACTTCGCATAAATTGACCCGCTGGACAAAAAGAACAAAATAGTCCAGGCAAAAATGGGCATCCCGGCGAACCAAAAACAGAAAGAAAAGGTTCGGGCAAAAGTTAAGGATAAAAATTGAAAAAAACTTGTACACCCGGTAAGTCGAAAACCCGCAAGGGCGGCTTAGGCAAAAATGGGTATCCCGGTGGATTGAAAACCCGAAAGGGCGATCCAGCCAAAAGAGGGATTAAAGCGAAGACTACAGTCTGAGTCGTCTGTATTTCATCATGCTTCGTCAGCTACCATCTCGACAGATGTGATCGGTCCAGTCATTCTTCTCAGAAAGCAAGGAATTGGGAGGAAACTGATGATCTATGAGTTATGACAGAGTTGGGAAACAGTGGATGCCGTGTTCACATTGCCATTAGGATAGTTTATTTTCCTTTTGTGCGCAATTACCTCTTTCTAGGAATTGCTTCCCAATGTATTTGCCTCTTCGGGCACACTTTCAATCAATAAAAGTCGTTATTCAGATAAATTGCCCTTGTTTTTACTTTTACTGTTTTGTTTGCAAAAACGTCCGATTTTTGATAAACATTGCATATAAAAACATGAAGGCTAAACAATGACGTGCAGAAAGATTAAAACATTTGAAAATCATTTTGAATGTTGAGGACACTTGAGCGCATCTTGTCCATGTACTCCCTGGGGCATCTGTCGTTCCGATTTGCAGGTCGTCACCTGTGAATATTTTCCCCAGTAAGGTCGTCGCCTGTGAGCATTCTCCAGCAATGCTTTCCCCAGACAGAATCATTCTCCTAACTTTGGATTGTTTAAGCCTTCCCCAGCGAAGCAGTTTTCTCTCCAACAGAGTTTATCCCACCAGAGGATTGGGTGAGTTATCGTGGCAGATCGATATCCGCATCCCCAGCTGAGTGGATTCCTACTTGTGAATATTGTGGGTCGTCCCCGGCGGAGTAGCAGTTATTCCCCAAAGCAGTCTGTTTTATATGAGGTTTGCATGAAGCCTTATCCCCAAAGAGTCGCCTGGTTTAGCTTCCCCAGCGGATTTTTTATTTCCCCAAGCGGAATTTTTCATGGATTGATTGGGCTATCTCCGGCGGGTTTCCCTTTGCTTTCCCCTAGCAGAGTTGATTCATTTTTCCCCAACAGAGTTGCTTTATTGCTCCCCAGCGTGTTGCTGTGTCTTCCCCTAGTGGATTTATACTGTCTGCTCCCCAGCAGTCGTGTTGTTCCCCAGTGGATTTATCTTGAAGATTCCTTAGCACAGTCGTCCTGTGTATCTCTCCCCGCAGAGTTCTTATCATTTTGCATTGCATATAGTAATCATTGCATCCTCAAAACTGCGTAGCATTTCCATTCCATATGGAGCATTACGCCATGGAAAAATTCAAACATATGCATTCATGTGTTCGAAACCACATCAGACCGTATTCCCGGCAGAGGCGGATCATATTTTGTTCAACATCAGCACAGCAAGTCTGCTACAGTTGCTACAGACAGCATTCAGAATTGATTATCCCCGCAGAGGTTTATTTCCTCACCCGATGGTGACAGAGTTTTGTTTCCTCACCCGATGGTGACAGATAGTCTGTTTCTCCCCAGTGAGACCCCCAGCAAGTGATCAGCCTTGCTTCAACATATCCCAGATATCGTTCTTTGTGATACCAGTAGGTGTCATGTCAACACCCGCGTGTGTCTTCTTTGTTTTGGTATCGGTAAACGCCATTGCTTCGGTGTCGGTAAACATCGAGTCTTTCCTTCAGTCATCGGTAAATGTCTGATAATCCCCAACAGAAATCCCCAGTAGAGTCATCGGTAAATGTCTTGTCTGGTTTTCAGTTGCAAATATCTGTTTGTCTTTCCCCAATAAATTTCTCATCCCAGTCATCGGTAAATGTCTGGTCATTTCTTTTGATGTCGGTAAACATCATCTTTCGATGTCGGTAAACATCGTGTCTCATCCCAGTCATCGGTAAATGTCTGGTCATTTCTTTTGATGTCGGTAAACATCATCTTTCGATGTCGGTAAACATCGTGTCTCATCCCAGTCATCGGTAAATGTCTGGTCATTCTTTTTGATGTCGGTAAACATCATCTTTCGATGTCGGTAAACATCGTGTCTCACCCCAGTCATCGGTAAATGTCTGGTCATTTCTTTGTTCTCTTGTTAATAAAATCAAAATCCCCAGAGGTCGTCGGTAAATGTCTTGTCTGGTATCACTAAAGATTTTGTTCACTCCCCAAGCGGAGACGCCATCGGTAAATGGCCCAGTTTTCTTCGATATCGGTAAATATCGAAGTCCCAGTTGCAGCATGCCATCGGTAAATGGCCTTGGTATCGGTAAATATCAAGTTTGCTTTGAAGCCACCATCGGTAAATGGTCTCGCTTCCTTTCAGCATCATTGTTTCCCAGCAGCCATCGGTAAATGGTTTTGCTGAAGTTGATATCGGTAAATATCAAAGTTTTAACCATCGGTAAATGGTTTTGATTTTCAGAAGTTTGTGTTCCCCAGCCGCCATCGGTAAATGTTCGTGCTGAAGTCGATATCGGTAAATATCGAGGTTCCAGTTCTTCAACCATCGGTAAATGGTTTTGCTTTTCCTGAAGCTGTCATGCAGTTTGTCATCGGTAAATGACGTGGTTTTCTTTGTATTATATCCAGTCGGTGCAAATTTCTACGGTTCTTTAGTATTCAATCCCTGTTTACCCTGAAAGTCTGACAGCCGTTGCTATCATCCGTTCGGGTTCCCAGCTGATTGAATAGGGGCAGCTGTAGCACCTCAAATTTGCACCTGTCATTGTACATACATTTTCATATTAGGTCATAACATATCATAGTCCATTGCATAGCATTTGCATTATCCTCAGTTGCCTCAAGAGCAAGCAGGCAAGAATTAGGTCAAACTGATCAGGAGATCAGTCTACCAATCAAGCAAAGGTCCTAGGGTTTGTCCTACAAGTTCACATGTCTTGGAGTATCATTTGAAATGTTCAAGTCAAGGGTTGAAGGCTCAGATGTTATCAATCAATGCAAAGCCAGGTCAGAAACCCTAGATATTCAACAGTCAAATTAAAGCAGTGGATGGTGGCCATTCTTGTGGAATTTGGGCACCATGGTCAATATTCAAGAGTTCATTTGTCTTGAGACATCATTTGGAGTCAAAGTCTCAAGGAATTGGGGTTTGGAACTCATCAGAAGTGCACAGTCAAGTCCAAAACCCTAGAAAGTCAAAGTTGGTCAACTGTGGTTGATTCTTTGGATTTGATGGATAGAAATGGTTTGAAGGAGCTTATTCATGTCCTAATAGGCCTCATATATCATGGCAATCAATATCATTGAAGAATTTGAAGCAAATCAGAAGATTTCCCAAAATAGAAAGTGGACCTGTAATTTCAACTGCCAAAAATGGAAACTTCTTGATCTTAAACTTACATCATGATACAAGCTTCAAATGAATTTTTGCCCAACATGAAAGTTGAAGATCTTGTTCTCCCATTTTCAAAAAGTCCAAGAACATCAAAATCCCATGTGTGGTTGTCAAGATATGATCAAATCATTTTCATCAATTTGTGAACTTCAAAGGGCCATATCTCCCAAACCATAAGGCCAAATTTGGTGGGGTTTTTTCCTACAAACCACATTTTTCATCCTCTTTCCAAAAATATAAATTTCATGACCTAAAACCTTGCCAATCAAAATGGCATTTTTGGACCTTTTGCATTTAAATTCAAAGTTTGACCAAACTTTGACTTTTTGAGTTTTTGACTTTTTCTCATTTTTACCAATTGGAAAATGTTCTAAACCACATTTGTGACTTGTCTCAAGCCCTAAACCATGTTCATTTCACTATTTCACTACCATTTTGGACAAAATTCAAAGTTGGCATTTTTATGCATTTTTGTTCATTGAGTAAAAGCAAGTACGGCAGTACATGTACAAACCACAAACAGCAATTTGGAAAGTTTTTTCTGCTCATTTCAGGCCCATTCAACCAAGTATTGCACCTCCATTTTCCACATTTTTCAAATTGGCAAATTGTACCATTGGTTTCAATAAGCAAGGACATGTTAACATTTGATGTGCAGACCACAAATAGCAACTTAGTTGGTCATTTGCTGTATGTACCAAGGCCCATTTGAGCAGCCTACACACCTCTATTTCTATTTGCTCCACTTAGCAATTTTTGCAAATAGGTTCATTAAGTCAAAACCAGATTACCATTTGATTAACTAACTCTAAACAGTCACATAAAAGGATTTGCTCAGCTCATTCCACAACCCTAGACTGCAGCCACACGACAGAAAAGAACCTTTCCTTCACTCTTGCATTTTGGCACCAAAGCATTTTCTGCACAAAAACTTCAGAGGACCTCGAGCTTTCTTCATAGCTCCACCATCTGGACATCATCTTGAACTCCTTTCAAGCTTCAAACCCCAGCTGTAACCACCATTCCACTACTGCATCTTCAAGGCACCCTTCAATGGCAGAAGTTGGTACAAGTTAGCTCGTGCCTCTTGGAACCAAAACAGTTTCATCATCCTCCATTTCAAGGCCAAAGGGACCTCTGTTGTGAGCCAAAGAAGCCAAACACCATTGCATCTTGGGATTTCTTCAAAACCAAGTAAATTCTCGAATCATTTTTTTTCTCTATGCCATGCTATGTTTAGGTTAGGTTCTGGTATGCTAAACATGTTGCAACTTACATCATGTTAAATGGTAGACTAAGCTGAAAGAAAATTGAATTTCATTTTCTGAGTTCATAACAACTTTGGTTCGATTTGCCTAAATGATGTTGTTTTAATGAAATATGGTGTTGTATTTGTGTTGTGTAATGTTGGTTGAGGCTATTGGCATACTCATTTTTGGCTGTTGAGCATTTTGGTTTTTTTGAGTTCATGAACATGAAATGGGCACTGTTGTATTAAAACCCTAGAACTCTGCCTATAAAATCCCCATGATTATGCTTGGTTTGTGGTTAAGTGATGTTGTATAGGGATGTTGTTGCATGGCCACGCTTGATTTTTAATGATTCTGCTTATGTTTGGTTATCCATGATTAATGGCTGAACACGAAAATGATAAAACATTGCTGTATTTGTTAAACCCTAGTTTGTGTCCAGGTGTTTTTATCTCAGAATCATGCCTGCTTTTGCTTGTATTTTCATGAACCTACTGTTGCTGCTATGTTGTCAGCCGTGTTGCAGATTGGTGATGAGTCTCAATGAAGTTTTAGTGCCTTGCTGCTGTTTTGAGTGTCCAGAAAATCTACATTGATTTGTGTTTGTCATGTTTGTTTGTGGCCTTTTGATTGATGCATTGTGTTGCATGAATTTACTGTGTGTTATGCTTTTTATCTCATGCTAAATGAATTCGTGTTGATGTTGGATATCATGTTGAACACCATGCTGCTTGCTTGCAATTGTTCTTGATGATTACATAGTGATGATGAAAGCCCTGCTACTGTTTTGAAACCCTACTTTGCCCAGTACATGCACTCATGATTATGCTTGGATTGTTGTTAGTTGGTGTACATGCTAGTAATGTTTCATAGGTCAGGATTATTGAGGATTCTGTTTATATTTTGGTTGTTCACAATTGTTGGTTGATGTTAATGTTGAATCCTGCTGTTTGAAACCCGACCCCTGTCCAGAAATCCATTTGTTTTGTATTTTGCATGCTGGCTGTTATTGTTACATATTGCATGAACCTTATGAGTGTGATGCCATGATATTTGTATAATGATGAATTTGGCTTGATGATAAATATTGAATGATGCTAAAACCAATGCTGCTGAGTTGAACCATAAACTTGCCCCAGAAATGCACTTGGATCATGTTCTACTTGGTTGTGTTATGATGTTACAAGAATAAATACCATGCTGTTGTTTGGTTGCATTGTGAACATTACCAATTGCCATGTCAGTTGTGTATTGTTGGTATTTCAATTGCCATGACCTCAATGTCGATTACATGAACCATGCTGTTACTGCCTACTGTTGTGTTTGAACCCTAAACTCAGGCCCAGAAATTCCCACGATTCTGCTTGTCTTGTTGATAGCTGATGATGATGATGTTGTTGTTTCATAGTTGAGTTCATTTAAGTGATCATGGCATGCTTGTTTGTTTGGTTGATATTTGAACATTGTTGATGAGCTTGGTTGTATGAACATGAGAACACGATGCCATTGCCAAACCCTGTTGCTGTTTTTTTGCTAAAACCCTGCTGCAGTCATTGAAACCTATGCCATGCCCAGGAATTTGGTCTGAATGTGTATTGGTTTGTTGCATCATTGCCATGATTAGTTATTGCTGTTCATTTGTTGTTGTTTAATCAATTGCTTGAAGCTGAGCTTGATACCATGCTGAAACTTGCCATGATAAATCCTGTTGTTTTTCCAGAAAACTAGCTCATGTATGTTGGCTGCCATTTGCTTGTTGGTGTTTAAAGCTTATTTTTGATGATTGGTAACAACATGAAGATAGTGCCCTGCTATAAAACTTTATCCTGTCCAGATTTTTCTCAAGATTTTGTTGGTTTGTTGTTAATGATGCGTAAACTCTGCTTGCTATATGAACATTGCCATGCCATTCGAATTTTAATTAAAACATGATGAATGTGGATGATGATAATATGCTGCTCATGTTGGACATACCCTGCCCAGAATCTGCTCGATTGTTTGTTACTAGGATGATGTATGAACATTTTTGGTTGCCATGCTATGTGAATCGGTCTGCTGGAAATTTGTTTATGATTGATGGTTTAAATGATGAGTGGTGATGATGTTCATATTGCTGTTAAGTGAAACCCTAACACTGCCTGCCATGCCCAGAAATATTGAAGTTGGATTGGTTGATTTTCATGCGCGCACTGTTCTATTGGATCATAGCCAATCACAACATTTCGTTGTGTGCTTCAAAACGCTGCAGTTTTGATTAGTGATATCCAGAATTACATCTTTGCCACGCCATTGACTTATGTTGACCACTTTGCCTTGCCTTTGTTCATGTTTCACCAATTATTTCATCCAATTTCCACAATTTATTTCTCATTCAATTTTCATCAAAAAATTATGAAATTTTTTACACATGATCACAAATGAGTCTAGATTTTAATCATGATTTTTAAGTAATTTTCCATGGTCTGGATTTTAAATGACAAATATTTTCTTGACATATGTGCAAAATTGGTACATCTTCCCATTTCAATT
Source organism: Lathyrus oleraceus (assembly GCF_024323335.1). Lineage (NCBI taxonomy): Eukaryota > Viridiplantae > Streptophyta > Magnoliopsida > Fabales > Fabaceae > Lathyrus > Lathyrus oleraceus. The sequence goes on from NC_066580.1 coordinate 11,823,995, forward strand.
GTGAAATGCGCATGACATATCCATTGCCTTTGAAATTTTTTGTGATGAAACTAGACACTTTGACCTTTGTCTCCATATAGACTTTGTGCATTTATCATTTGTGGATTGGGAGTTATGATTTTTTGAAGTCATGTGTTACAATTGTTGCTATACCATGAACATGCATCTTCACAAATTTTGTTCACATGCTTCCCTACATCCAAATGCCCCCAATTTTTGCATGAATGATCCTTTGTATGTCTATTTCATGTATGAATTTTCTTGGAATTTATCTTGCTGTTTTCCATTTGATTGAGAATTTTCTTCCATGCTTGGTCATTTGTTGACTCTTTGTGCTATGCATTGCCAAATCTTTTGTGAAATTCTCAAATCATATTGTATGTCCATGAAATTTCATATGTGATAATTAGACTCTTTGAGCTTTGCATTGGTGTTAATCTCATTCATTTCTCTTCTGTTTTCAATTTGATATGGATTTTTGAAGTTGACCCATGTTTGTTGACTTTCACCATGCCTACTTGAATTTGATTTGACTTCGTGAATTTCATTGACTGCCTTCCTCTCATCCAAATGCCATGAAATTTTGCATGTATACCATGTTAGATGTTAGGATTGAGTGTGATTTATTTCATGATTTTTGAGATTGCTTAGGTTGACTTTTGATGCAAGTCATTCTGTTGACTTTTGTATGCTTCCCATTGCCATGTTTTGACTTCAAATGTTCATAAAATGATGATGATGCCTGATGTGATTGTGGGCCCAATTGTGATTGCTTTCTAATTGGTTGACTTTGACTTTGAGTTGACTTTTCCTTGCTGCCTTGACTTTTTCTTTCATGTTTGACCCTAGGCTAGTCCTAGTGGTCCTTTGGACTTATGTTGAGTTCATCTGTTTCAGGTTGAGCACAATGCTTCAAAGATCACTCAAACTTGTTTGAATTTGATTTGTTTATCCCATGCTAACCTTTGTTTTGCAGATGGTTTGACTCATAACTTGAGTCTTATGCTTTGCTCAGTTGATCCCCTGTGTTGACTGTTTGCCATTTCTTTTGATTTAAACTTTTGACTTGTTTACTAATAAGTTTGACTTTTTCAGGTACTTTAGTTGCCTAAGTTCTTTGAACTTGCTTGCTTGCTTTGCTATTTAGCATTTGCTTTGAGGTATACATACTTCTTCTTCATGTAGTCTGGAGACCCGGTCTGTTATTTGACCGGGCAAACTGTCTGAAGTCCTCCTTAAGAGGCAATGCCTGTGTGTGTTTAAATTTGTCCCAAGCAGGAAAAGTCCTTCAAGTAAGGCAATTGGTGGAAGGTAGGGATAAGCAATCTATCCCCCACTATTCAGTGTGTCCTCTCTTTGCTCCCATTACATGGTTGAAGCATTGAGATAAAAACCCAAGATCAATCGAGTCAATAAAGGGGAAAGAGTTCCATCTTTCTGAACTCCCCCACTTTCTATTTGATGCTCTCTCTGATCTGAGATAGAAGCAATGAGGCACACCCCTCATCTCCTTTCATCTGCTTCACCTTAGCCTCTCAATGGCAAGGTTAAGAGCAACACTTACCCCATTCCAGTTGGCCCTAGTGCTTAACCTTTGATGTTTGAGCCCCCTTTGTTGGTGTGTTTATTCTTATGCTGTATGTGTTTGTGATTGCCTTGTTTGCTTCCTTAGGCTTTAGTTTGTGCTTGCCCTTGTGCAAGGTAGGTTGTGTGGCTTAACCCTTGTGTGAGCCATGATTAGGGTTGTTTGGCCGAACTACGGCAACTCTGATTCTCATGTTCAGATGAGATACGTAGGCACGAGACGCGATGTCTTGCCGAGTTTGACTAACCACTAACACTGATTTCTCTTCTCTCACCCTTGTTGTGATTGAGATATCCCCTTTCTCTTGCCCTAGTTGCAATCGAGACTTTGCTTTTTCCTGTGTCTGTTCAGGATAGGTTGGCCCTCGTGCCATTTAGCTAGAAACCTTAACTTAGGGTTGACTTTGCATGACAACATCTAGGCTCGAGTCGTAGTCTCCCTAGAGTTGTGTCTCTCTCTGTTATCTGGTTAGGCTAGATCCTTTGTCCCTGCGTAGGGGAACTACATCGCCCTGATCTTCACACCAGATGAAGTATGTAGGCAGGAGATTGAGCTGATCTCTCTCCGGGCGCCTTTTCTTTTCTTTTGTGTTTGTTTGACAGTTATAGGCTGAGTCCCAGACTCCCTATCTATCTGTTGTGTTGTTTAGGTTCGGATGCTGATGTAAGTCCAACGATTGGCATTCAGGCTCCACGTTTGCCTGTTGTTTCGTTTTGTTTGTGTGCGTGTCAGCCGAGCTACGAATGCTCTGATTCTTCTCTCGTCCGAGAAGATACGTATGCATAGGATGCGACATCCTAGCGAGCATGTTTCGTTTCCCCAGTCCGAACTACTTCGACTCTGATGTCTATGCCTGATAGACTAAGTAGGCCCAGGATACGATATCCTGCCGAGTCAGTTTCAGTCAGTTTCTTGCGTTTCTTTCAGCCAGTGTGTGTGAGTATTTGAGCAGTGTTTAGCAACCATTTTCCTTCCTTTTGTGCGTGGATCCCGTAGAGTACTACGGATGCGTAGGGTGCCTAACACCTTCCCTTCGCATAACCGACTCCCGAACCCATCCTCTTTGGTCGCGAGACCATGTTCTTTCCTAGGTTTACTTCGAGCGTTTCCTTTCCCTCTTTTGGGATAAATAACGCACGGTGGCGGCTCTGTTGTTTCTTTCTTTTCCCGCCGGTTTTTTGCGTGATGCGACAACAGGCAACTGAATAAAGTGACGATCAAGAATCGGTATCCTTTGCCGAGGATTGATGATTTGATGGATCAGTTGGTTGGTGCAAGTGTGTTCAGCAAGATAGATTTGAGATCTGGGTATCATCAGATACGTGTGAAAACTGAGGATATTCAGAAGACTGCTTTCAGAACAAGGTATGGACATTATGAGTATTCTGTAATGCCTTTTGGTGTGACTAATGCGCCTGGAGTATTCATGGAGTATATGAATAGGATTTTCCATCCGTACCTAGACCAGTTTGTTGTGGTATTTATTGATGACATTTTGGTGTATTCGAAATCTGAAGAAGAGCATGCTGAGCATTTGAGAGTGGTTTTAGAAGTTCTACGAGAAAAGAAGTTATTTGCTAAACTCTCTAAATGTGAATTTTGGTTAGAAGAGGTTAGTTTTCTTGGTCATGTGATTTCAAGAGGCGGTGTTGCTGTTGATCCTTCTAAGATAGAAGCGGTGTCTAAGTGGGAAGCTCCGAAGTCTGTTGCTGAGATTCGAAGTTTTCTTGGCTTGGCTGGTTATTATAGGAAGTTCATTGAGGGATTTTCTAAGTTGGCGTTACCGTTGACGATGTTGACTAGAAAGGGGCAAGCGTTTGTTTGGGACTCAAAATGTGAAGAAGGTTTCCAAGAATTAAAGAGAAGGTTGACTACTGCTCCTATTCTGATATTACCAAGTTCGTCGGAACCATTTGAGGTTTACTGTGATGCTTCATTGTTGGGTTTTGGTGGTGTGTTGATGCAGAATAAGCAGGTTATAGCTTATGCTTCGAGACAGCTGAGGGTTCATGAGAGGAACTATCCGACACATGATTTAGAGTTGGCAGCTGTGGTATTTGTTCTGAAATTATGGAGGCATTACTTGTATGGATCAAGATTTGAGGTTTTCAGTGACCATAAAAGTTTAAAGTATTTGTTTGATCAGAAAGAGCTGAATATGAGACAGAGGAGATGGTTAGAATTTCTGAAGGATTATGACTTTGGTTTGAATTACCATCCGGGTAAAGCAAATGTAGTGGCTGATGCATTGAGTCGGAAATCATTACATATGTCTATGTTAATGGTTAAAGAATTGGATTTAATTGAGCAGTTTAGAGATTTGAGTTTGGTGTGTGAGAGTACTCACAATAGTGTTAAATTGGGAATGTTGAAGTTAACAAGTGGTATTCTGGATGAGATCAGAGAGGGTCAGAAATCCGATGTGTTTTTGGTTGATAAGTTGACTTTAGTGAATCAAGGTCAAGGTGGTGAATTCAGAGTTGATGAGAATGGTATTTTGAAATTTGGTAGTCGGGTGTGTATTCCGGATGTTACTGAGCTTAAGAAGAGTATTCTTGAGGAAGGACATCATAGTGGATTGAGTATTCATCCTGGAGCTACAAAGATGTATCATGATTTGAAAAAGTTATTTTGGTGGCCGGGAATGAAAAGAGAAATTGCGAGTTTTGTTTATTCCTGTTTGACTTGTCAGAAGTCGAAGATTGAGCATCAGAAGCCGTCTGGGCTAATGCAACCGTTGGCTATTCCAGAGTGGAAGTGGGATAGTATCAGTATGGATTTTGTTTCTGGTTTGCCGAGGACAAATAAGAATTTTGAAGCTATTTGGGTGATTGTGGATAGATTGACGAAGTCGGCTCATTTCATTCCGATCAGAATGGATTATCCGTTAGAGAGATTGGCTGAGTTGTATATTGAGAAGGTTGTAAGTTTGCATGGTATTCCGTCGAGTATTGTTTCGGACAGAGATCCTAGATTTACATCGAAGTTCTGGGAAGGTTTGCAGAAGGCTTTGGGAACTAAGCTGAGATTGAGTTCTGCATATCATCCGCAGACTGATGGTCAGACTGAGAGGACGATTCAGTCATTAGAGGATCTTTTGAGAGCTTGTGTTTTGGAAAAGGGAGGTGCTTGGGATTGTTATTTACCTTTGATTGAGTTTACCTACAACAATAGTTTTCATTCGAGCATTGGTATGGCACCGTTTGAAGCTTTGTATGGTAGGAGATGTCGGACACCGTTATGTTGGTATGAGTCCGGTGAGAGCGCTGTGGTTGGACCGGAGATTGTTCAACAGACTACAGAAAAGATTAAGATGATTCAGGAGAAGATGAGAATTGCTCAGAGTCGTCAGAAGAGTTATCATGATAAGAGGAGGAAGTCACTTGAGTTCCAAGAGGGAGATCATGTGTTTCTTCGTGTTACTCCGATAACTGGTGTTGGTCGAGCTTTGAAGTCGAAGAAGTTGACACCTCGATTTATTGGTCCTTATCAGATTTTGGAGAGGATAGGGGAGGTAGCCTATCGTGTCGCTTTACCGCCGTCACTTGCGAATTTGCATGAGGTTTTTCATGTGTCTCAGTTGAGGAGGTACATTCATGATCCGTCGCATGTAGTCCAAGTAGATGATTTACAGGTGAGAGATAACCTGACTGTTGAAACATCACCTATGAGGATTGAGGATCGAGAGTTGAAGCAGTTGCGGGGTAAAGAGATTGCCTTGGTGAAGGTAGCTTGGGGAGGACCAGCAGGTGGCAACGTGACTTGGGAACTGGAGAGTAAGATGAAGGAGTCTTACCCAGAGTTGTTCGCTTGAGGTATGTTTTCGAGGACGAAAACTCTTTTAGTGGGGGAGAGTTGTAACACCCCGATAATAATAAAATAATTATTTAAATTGAGTTAATAATTTATTTATTAATTTAATTAAATAATTGGAAATTTTATTATTATTATTATTATTGGAAAATATATATATGTTGGAAATAAGGAAAAGAGCCCATTTGGAGTAAAAAGGTTTTTACGTGAAAAACAGAGAAGCGATCGTGAAAGAGGAAAAGGGCAAAGAGACAGAGCAAGAGCTGAAGGTTGAAGAGAGAAAAACTTGGAGCTCAAAGATTCGCCGAATTAATCAGGTAAGGGGGTTTATCGTCGATTAATGGGTATTATGGGATAGTATGTGATGGGTAGTGATAAGCCGTTAATTTGACCCTAATTGGGATTGTTGATGCTGTAGAATTAGGTTGGATAAACTGTATTTAGACTGTAATTGAATCTGTGTTTGGGTTAGTTGTGAAATTCCGAACGTATAGCTTTTTACGGAATCGGAATCGGAGGTCCGGAAGTCCTCCAATGGCGGAAAATGCGGAGAATTCTGCATTCTGCCTTGTGTTAGCGCAGGAACTGCTGTTTTGTCTGCGTTAACCGGTTAACACTGTTATAATTTGTGAAAATGTGCTGTTTTGCCTGCGTTAACCGGTTAACCCAGGGCGTTAACCGGTTAACACTGTTGCGTTTTGCCAGAAAATGTGTTTTGCCTGCGTTAACCGGTTAACCCAGGGCGTTAACCGGTTAACACTGTTGCAGTATGGAAAAATTGTTAATTTAATGTGGTGTACATAATTGAGAGTTGGCCTATGTTGGCATGTGATGTAATAGGGATTATATCCCGCTGTTTTGAGCAGTATAGGTATTAGTAGAGAGTGCTAATACTGTGTTTAATTGATTGACATGATAATGATGTGTTGATACATGTGTTGATGATGTATGATGATATGCATAATGCTATGAATGTATATATATGCATGTATTTGTGAATGGACTGTTGTATGGCTTAGAGTGTGAGCATATGTCCATTGTGAATTGTTGTTGATGCTGCATTGCTAGATGATTAGCGTGCATAGCATAGCCTGTGGGGCTGTAGCTAATTCCCATGGTGAGGAATTAGTGAGTGAATCATTGTGGATTTGTTGTTGATGTTTGCATGCTAGATGATTAGTGTGCATAGTCTAACCTTCGGGGCTGTAGCTAATTCCCATGGTGAGGAATTAGTGAGTGAGTCATTAGATCTCAAATGAGTGGGACTAGTGAGCTTAGTAGCCGTATCTGGAGGGATCGGTGAGCTTGAACTATATGTTCAAGAATAGTCGGTACCGCATGTGTGGAGTCTCATTGCATAATGTATGTATGGCGTATAATATGAATGGATGTATTCCAATATTATACGTGTGTTTGTGTTGTTATGGAGTATGATTTGAGATTATACTTGTGATTTATGCTGGTATGAGTATGATGTTGAGCTGATGTGCTGTTACTGATTGTATGTTGTGATTAGGGTGATTAATGTGTTATTTACTTAGCATTACATGATATTTCATAATGCTTATTATATTGATTGAGGAACTCACCCTTACAACTATTTTTCAGGTAACGAGAAATGAGTTGAGTAGAAGCGAATGCTTGGAGTCTAGTGTAGTCTCCTTAGTGGGTCATGCTCTGATAGATGTAACATCGGGAGGGAACATTTCAAATGTGCTATTGATGATTGTTGAACCAGTTTACATGTAGTATGTTACGTGTTTTGATTAATTTGATTTATATCCGCTGCGATTTATGCAAATGTTTAATTGATTAAATAAAGAGCATGACAGTTATTTTGGAACATGGTGTGAATGATTGTGTGACACCCTTAACTGCATAATTACTCTGATATATGTTTATTATTTTAATTAAATATTTGGGGTATTTTAGAAGGGTGTTACATTAGTGGGAGTCTATCAAGAAGTATGATATACACATAAACCCTACTAAATGTTCTTTTGGGGTCCATGCAAAGAAGTTTATGGGGTTCATTATGACATGGAGAAACATCAAAACTAACCCACACAAGTGAAAAGAAATCATCACAATGAGAAGTCCCACCAACGTAAATGAAGTGCAACAACTTACATGTCGCCTCTTCGTCATGTCTTACTTCCTTTTCTGTGCATACGACAAAGCCTTCCTCTTATTCATCGCGAAGGAGAATTTCCATCCAAGGCGCAGCGGAATTTAAAATTTCTCCATTTAGTGATCCTTACGAATGGGCATGATCAGTGATAGAATCATTACCTCTTGTGGCGATTCAAACCTTTGGTGCAGATCTCTTGTAACGATCAAAACCTTGGATACAAATCCACGGGGCGATCACGAACGTTGAACGATGACAACGTCTCTACTCAGTCCACACGAACGGATTCCTTCAATCGCAGTGCTAGCTATTATGAATGAAGGCTTTGAGTGAGAGTAAGAGAGATACGAAATTCCAACTCTTCAGTTGTGTTGTATTCCCATACATTGCTTATGCACAAGAGTTCTATTTATAGAACCACTTGTGTGGGCTTCAAGCCAAAAAGCCCACTTAAGTGCATTTTACCCATATCTCATAATATGCCAAAATCACTTAAGTATTTGGTACCTTACTGTCGCATTACGCGAAAAACCGGCGGGAAAAAGAAACAACAGAGTCGTTGTAGCGGTGTATTCGTCACTTTATGATTTATTGATTAAATCAAAAGCAAAGCATACAAAGAATCGAGTCGCCACCGCACTTTTATTTATCCAAAGGAATGGCTAAAAAGCGAACAAAAGCCTAAGAAGTTTTACACATAGAAAACTAATGAAAAGATCAGAGAGTCTGGGTAAGGGGTTAATTACGCAATGGGAAGGTGTTAGGCACCCAAAACGTCCTAGGTACTCCTAGGGAGCCCTTTTCACACTTGTTGTATAAAAAAGTTTATTTGTTTATGGCATATTGTGCAAACATGATTGGGAAGATGAGAAAAGAATATACAATTTATTACTTTTTGTGTTTGAACGGATGAACCCGTTGCCTACGTACCTTTCCATAAAAGGTAAGGATCAAAACGCCGTAGTTCGACTAAAAAATTTCCAAAATATGAGTGGGTTCATTTTAAAACAAGAGCACTAAGGCTTTTCATTATCAACGGGAGAAAACTCAACCAAAACCAACAATCCACCATGCGAGGATAGCTTCAACATACTAGTGAGGGGTTAACCCTATAATAAGTATGGAAGACTTACAATCAACTCACTAAGGATATGGTGAGATTTACATCAACCACTATGAGAATTGAAACCTATGGCTAATGTATGAAGACATATCAACAATGGACAAAGCCACAAAACAATTGAATGAGTGAAGTTAATTGATTACGAGTATTCACAAAAGGATGGTCAAAGTATGATTAATATTCAATTCAGAAAGAAGTGTTATGAAATGGAGTTTGAAAAGTCAAGGACTTAAGGTCCGGGTTTCTAATTTTGAAAAGACATGAAGATGTTTGCACAATAGTTATTTCAAGTTTGAAAGCAACATGTGAAAAGGTTTAGGACAAAAAGGATGTGGATGAAGGAGTGTAAAACTTCCTAGAAGTTCACCTCTTGAAATCATATAGAAGATGATTCAAGTGTGTCCTTTGGAATAGGCAAATGAGCAATAACAAATAAGCAAAACAAATGATACCGAATGCCAATTGCTGGACTTACACCAATCTCACAAACAAAGGCGGATACCGGATACCAATCAATGGATTTACACCAGTCTCCTAAAACAAACAAGGATATCAGATGCCAATAAATGGACTTATTCCAATCTCCTAAAGCAAAACCAAACATGGATATCAGAGGCCAATAAATGGACTTATTCCAATCTCCCAAAACAAAACAAAACATGGATGTCAGATGCCAATCTATCTGGGCTTACTCTAATCTCCACAGAACCAAAACAAACAAGGATACCAGATGCCAACATATGGGATTACTCCAATCTCCCAAAGCAAAATAAAACATGGATGTCAGATGCCAATCTATCTGGACTTACTCTAATCTCCAAAGGATGATCATAGGAATACAAATGCCAACAACATGGACTTACAATTGAATCCTCACATACAACAAACAAACATAAGCACTAAGCAAAGAGGACATAAGTGGCCAATGAAATGGTCTTACACTCAATCCCTTCCAAATCATAGGAACAATGGCCAATGAATGGACTTACAGTTGATTCCTCAATGGACAAACACAGATGTGTCACAAAGATATGAAATGATAATGATGCAATAATGAACAATTAATGATGATAAATGCACAAAGCACACAAGCAAACATGTACAGATGAACCAATAAGCAATCAATGATTCAGTTAGCACACACTATATACAAGCAATTAGGCTCAAGCAAAGGGTTGGACTTTTCAGTCAACTGAAATGGGGTAAGTGGTGCTCTTAACCTTAAAATTGAGAGTTAAGGTGAAGCAGATGAAAAGGAAATGAGGGGTGTGCCTCATAGCTCTTATCCCTGGTCAGGGAGAGCTTCGAATATCAGAAGGTGTGGGAGTTCAGAAAGTTGGAACTCTCTCCACAAGTTAATGACTCTATAGATCTTGGGTTAAGATCCACAATGCGTCAACATGTAATGTGAGCAAAGGGATGACACACAGAATAGTAGGAGATGGACTACACATCTCTTCTATCTACCAATTGCCTCATCAAAAGGACTTTTCCTGCTTGGGGACAAAGATAAACAATCACAAACATTGCCTCTTAAGGAGGACTTCAGACAGGTGCCTGGCCACATAACAAGCCAGGTCTTCCAGACTACATGAAGAAGAGAAGTTATACCTAATTGGTTAAGCAACCAAGCGAGTTCAGAATGAACTTAAGCAACTAATGTACCTGAAAACAATCCAACTCAATCAGTATACAATTCAAAAAGTCAAACAGATAATCCAACAGTCAACAGACAATGCACAATCAAACAAGCAAGGCTACAATGTGCAAGGCACAAGCTTAACTCAAATGAGCTAAAAGCATCCTACAAAACAACTCAAGGTTAGTCAATAACAATCAAATAAACCAACTCAAGCAATGTGAATTAATCTCCTTAAGGTCATGCACTTCTTAACCTGAAAACAAACTCAAACATGAGAAGCAAACCACTAGGACAAGGCCTAGGGTCAAAGAAGGAGAAATAATCCAAAACAGAACATGAAAATTGACAAGAATTAAGTATAATCAATCAAGAACAATATCCAAAAGGTCTCATGTCAATAGCATCAACCAATTTCATTTCATAAAGCAATCATGGCAAAGTATGCAAGTTGGAATCATATTGAAGCAACAGAATGAACACAAGCATATTAATTCCAAAGTGGCTCAATAAATCTCAATAAAAGTCATGGCTAAACATCACACATCCAAGAATCAACACACCAAAAATCAAGGCATTTGGACAAGTATAAGCATGTCAAAGAAAATCATCAAGTCATGGTAAGCATAAACAAGCTCAAAGGAGGCACAAATTGATACATCAACTTAAGGCAATCCTAAAACAGAGATGACAAGTTATAAATGACTCAAACCAAAGCCACAATAAACTTCAATGTGTCTAGAATCAATGTACAAAATTTCAAGTTCATATGATAAAGCATAAGAATTTCACAAATCATGGAAGTTCATCACTCTTCAAAAGTTCAAACATGACCAACCAGCAAAGAAAATCTCAAACAAATGGGAAATGGATCCAAACACTTCCACAAAAATTCATGATCAATCCTAACATCCAGAAGTAGCATCATGCAAAAATTCACATCATTTGTCATTTAATTGGCATGGTAAATGAAATCAGCAAATCAAGCAAGCAAAGGTGTGACACACATTGTCACACCTATATTAATCATATCATATCTCAACAACCAGAAATGAGAAAAATGCTAACTCAACACCAAGATGTCAATTAGGATGTCTAGTTTAAGCATGTCAATTTTCAGATTCATTGGATCAACCATCATCATTTCACAAATGGAAAAGCAAGCAAAGTGCAAAACATGATACATGCTAACATTCCCTACCACCAATTTAATCTCAGCCAAGCACAATTTGAATAAAAATAACCAAAAAATAGTAGACAGGAAATAGGACCTAACACAAAAATCCTCATATTTTTTGGAGCTGTTTTCAATTATATATGGATTTTATAAAGTGATGAAAAATTAAAAAAAGTAGAAAACAAGGCATGTGAATGAATGGAGATAAGGCAAATAAATCATGAAGCACATTTGGAAAATGATGGAACCAGGAATCGAACCATTGCAAAATTCAAATGTCCAAGCGCGCTAAGCCAAAACACGGTCGTTTAGACCAAACCCTAGGCGCATGCATGCATGCTGGGAAACGTAAATCCGCAGGAAAAGCTCATGAATCCGCAGGAAAAAACGCATGTAATGCTATGAAGGTTATAAGAGAAACCGCAGGTAATTTCCAGCCAGCAAGAACATGATGAAGATCTTCATGATCTTCATCAACGATTTTCCAGAAAAATTGAAAGTTTCCAGAAACACAAATCATGCATTGCATCATATAGATCCAACATCCAACATCAATAATCAATAATTATTCCATCAAAAACACATTATATATGCATGGATCAAGCAAAATGAAAATCCATAACCAAACTTAAATCAATCGGTCCTCTCTCAATATAGCATGGAATTACATGAAACGAAGCTCAGAATCATCACACAAACGAGATCTACAACATTCATATCACAAAAATGAGAAAAGAGAGAGTCGAATTCCACACCTCTTGAAGAGCAGCTTTCAAAATCGTGTGTTCCCTGGCCTTGTAATGCTTGGATCTTTCTCTTGCAAGCTTGTGTAGTGTATTGGAGAAGTTCTTGATGCTTAATTGAGCTTGAATCCACTAATTTTGCAATTCACCATTGATGAACTCTTACTTGGAACAACTTGAAATGGCACGACTTCAAGTAGATCCTGCTTGAATGTTGCTTAGTGATGATGCTTGATGATGAACAGAGCAAGAACAATGCAAGTTGCCTCAAGAAAATGAGAGAAAAAATTGAGAAAAGTTGAGAGCAAAAATTTCAGATCTGAAAAAATGAATTGTGATTATCATTTTCTGTTAGGATTATGGTTATATATCATCTGCTAATGAAGCTAGTTAATCATGATTAGGCTAATGCAAAATGGATTAAGTGAAATGAAGTGTTATGCAAATTGGCCAAAACACCCTCACATGTGCATGGCAATGGAATAGTGACCGAGTTTGGCTTGAAATGAGTTTCAAAATCTGTTTGGATGCAAATGAAATTGGTTGGAATTGAAAATAATGCATATTTTTCAAATTGCTACTTTCCCCCCAAAATTCAAAATGGAATTCAAGTGAAAATGCCAAAATTTTGTGATGAGAATTGATGAAATGTAATGCATGATTATGATAGTAGAGATCAAGAGAGAACTGTTCCAAAAAGAACCACTTCAATTGGCCTTTTGGTTTAAAAGTTATGCCTTCTTGAAGTTCAAATTCCATTGACAAAGATTGATCCATATCTTGCCAACCACAAATGAGAAATTCATGTTCTTGGACTTTTTGGAAAGGTGAGAGCAAGATATTCAACTTTCATGTTGGACAAAACTTCATTTGAAGCTTTCTTGATGATGTAAACTTGAGGAGAAGACCTTTCCATTTTTGGCAGTTTCAAATTACAGGTCACTTACTATTTTTGGAAACTTTTCATCCGACCTCAAATTCTTCATTGTTGATGTTTGAAATGTTAAATGAGACTTGTATGGACATGAATGAGGTCTCTCTAACCATCTCCCACCTTCAAATCCATGATTGAATGCATAGTTGACTTGTGTTGACTTTTCTAGGGTTTCAGTTGACCTAGTTGTGCTCAGATGAAATTCAAGCCTCTACCACTTGAGATCTTGATTCAAAATGATATCATGGTTCATATGAACTCTTGTGAAATGATCATGGTGCCCAAATTCTTCAGAATGGCCACCATCTATTGCTCAATGCTTGCCTTTGACTGTCTTGACCTAGTGTTGCTTCATCTGCAAGTAACAAGGTTAGATGACAATATTTTTGTACTTTTGGTTAGTAAACAAATGAAAAGCAATGATATACATATGCAAAATATGCTTGGTGATCAAGAAACCACTCTCAAAAAGATGACCCACCCACAAAGGAGGCAAGGTGCACAATGATCCTTGAGGCAATGATATGATATGATGTGATGTCATGAGGGATCTTAGGGACAAAATTGGGGTTTTACAGCCGCCACCGTGCATTATTTATCCCAAAGGAGGGAAAGGAAACGCTCGAAGTAAACCTGGAAAAGACATGGTCTCGCGACCGGAGATGGATGGGATCGGGAGTCGGTTATGCGAAGGAAAGGTATTAGCACCCCTACGCATCCGTCGTACTCGACGGGATCCACGCTCGAAAGAATAGAAGAAAGGTTGCTAAAGAAACTACTCAAGAACTGCACACACACACTGGAAGGAAACACAGGAAGGATGGAAGAAGAGGACTCGGCAGGATATCGCATCCTGGGCCTACGTAGTCTGTCAGCCACAGACATCAGAGTCGACGTAGTTCGGGAACGGGGGAAACGTGCTCGCTAGGATGTCGCATCCTATGCATACGTATCATCTCTAACCAGAGAAGAATCAGAGCACTCGTAGCTCGGCTAACGCACGCCAAACAAAACACAAACAGGAAACCGACTGCCAATCGCTGGACTTATGTCAGACTCCACACAAACAGGAATACATGGAAACCGAATGCCAATCGCTGGACTTACATCAGACTCCGAACCAACAAACACACACACAGGAAACCGACTGTCAATCGCTGGACTTATGTCAGACTCCAACAAGCAAACAAGACACAGGAAACCAACTGCCAATCGCTGGACTTATGTCAGACTCCAACACACACAAAAGGGTTGCAAAAGAAAAAGGGCGCCCGAAGAGATCAGCTCATCTCCTGCCTACGTACCTCATCCGGTATGAGGATCAGGGCGACGTAGTTCCCCTAAACAGGGAAAGAACTTCTAACCTAACCAGAGACAAGGGAGATAACAAGCTACTAGGGAGACTACGACTCGAGCCTAGAAGTTGTCATGCATACGATCCCTATGTTGAGGTTTCTATTCTAACTTGCACAGGAAGCAAGCTATCCTAAACAGCACAATCAAGCAAGTACAAGCACAATAAAGCGAGCACACACACTATATGCAAACAATTGGCTCACACAAGGCTAGGCTGTAGAAACAAGCCAACTGGAATGGGGTGTTTTTTAGCTCTTAACCCTAACATTGAGAGTTAGGGTGAAGCAGATGAAATAGGAAGTGAGGGTAAGACCTCACAACTCTTATCCCTGGCCTGGGAGAGCTTGAATCAAATAGAAAGTGTGGGAGTTCAGAATGTAGGAACTCTTCTCCACAAATGACTGACACAACAAGATTTTGGGTTCCTATTCACAATGCATCAACACATGGTGTGAGCAAAGTGAATGACACAACTGAATAGTAGGGGATGGATTGCACATCCCTTTTATTTGCCAATTGCCTCATAAGAGGACTTTTCCTGTTTGACACAAAATTAAACAAACACAAGCATTGCCTCTTAAGGAGGGCTTCAGACAGGTGCCTGCCCACATAACAGGACAGGTCTTCCAGACTACATGAAGTCAGAGAGTTATACCTCAATGGTTAAACAACCAAGCAAAGAAAAAGCAAGTTCAAAAGAACTCAAAGCAACTTAGGTACCTGAAAAAAATCTAAACCAATCAGTTTACAAGTCAAACAAACAGACAGACAACAGTCAATCACACAATCAGACAGATAAGGCACTAGGCAACAATGTGCAAGCCACAAGCCAATTGGCACAACACAAATGACTTGGAATCAACCTAAAAAGCAACATAAGGTTAGCCAACATCAATCAACTAATCAATCCAAATGAGTGAACCACTTCAACCATGGTAATGTGCTTCTTAACCTGAAATCCATAATCCAAACAGTGAGTCCAAACCACTAGGTCAAAGCCTAGGGTCAAAAGTAGGTCAAACATTCAAAACAGAACATGCAATTTAACATGAATCAACTTCAATCTCATCTTGACACATTCCAAAAGGTCTCATATCAATATCATTAACCAAAAGCATTTCATGAACCAAACATGGCAAGGTATGCAAATTGTGACCACATTGTGACATCAGAAGAAATAAATGCACATTAAATCAAAAATGATTCAAATAATCTTGGCAAAATTCATGAGTAAACAGGACATACAACATGATCATCACACAAAAAATTAGAAGCATTGGACATCATTAAGCATGGCAATCACATAGCATAAGTCAAGGCAAGCACATGTGTGACACAAATTGTCACACCAAGTTAGCATAGGCATAAAACAGGGATGAATCATGGTAAAAACCTCAAACCAAGGCCAAAACAACACTCAACATGTCTATAAATAGTATGCAAAAATTCAGAAGCATTGGATAAGAAACAAGCATTTTGTGATCAAATGAAGTTCAAGGCAATTTTAAAGCTCAAATATGACCAACCAGAATGAAAAATCTCAATTAAATCAGAAATGATCCCAATAATTTCAACAAAAATCATGATCAATCACAACATCTATAACATGCATCACACAAAAAATCAGGAGCATAGGATATCATTTGGCCTGGAAAACACATCAATCAAGTTGAACATCACAAGGTGTGACACAAATTGTCACACCAACTTAACATGATCATAAAACAAAAATGGTAAGTAATAAAAATACCAAATCAACACCAAAATGTCAAGCAATGTGTCTAGTTATAGCATGCAAAATTTCACATTCATTGGATCAAAGACCAGCATTTCACAAATGAATAAGCAAGGCAAGGTACAACATGGATACATTTTCATATACCCTAGCACAAAAAATTAATCAGCCAAGCACAACTTGTGAAAATATGATCAAAAAATAATAGACAAGATAAGGATCATGATGCAAAAAATTGGGATGAATTTGGATGAGTTTTCAAATTGTTATGATTTTTGCAAGATGAGAAAAAATGAAAAAAATGATATGAAGCATGTATAGAAATGTATGGAGGGAAAAGGAAAATAAGTGAAGCATTTGAAAATATGGCACGGCCAGGAATCGAAGTCAGGAAAAATTTGAATATGCGCGCCTACAGCCAAACGACACCGTTTGACCATACAAACCCTAAGCGCGCGCTGCATGGCTTTCAAAAAATCCGTAGGTAATCATGATGAACTCGTAACAAAATCCGCAACAAAGCCTATGCGTTTCCTAGCAAAATTCGGAGGAAACCTGGAAACGCTATGAACATGAAGAAGATCATGAAGATCTTCATCCAGAATTTTCCAGAAAAACTAAAAGTGTCCAGAAATCAAAATGGCGCATAGCATCGTGTAGGTCTTGCTTCATACATCATGAATCCATAAACATTTCATCAAGAAACAATCAAACATGCATGGATCGAAGAAAATAAAAATCATCATCAAAACTTTAATCAATCGTATCTCACTCAAAACAGCATGGATTTTCATGATTCAAAGCTTAAATTCATCAGCATAACAATATCCATAACATCATGGCAAGGAAAATCAAAATTATGAGATGCGATTTGTAACCTCTTGAAGAGCAGATCTGGAATTGGATGGATTCAAGGCTTGTAATGGCTTCAATACTCCTCTATGATGCTTGTATAAGTGATTGGAGAAGAAAATGGAGCTCAATTGCACACGATCTCACCAAAACTTTGAATCACCATGGATACTTCACTCTTCAAGAATGCTTCAGTGCAGCTCTATTTTCTTCACTTCCACGTGCAAATCTCCTCAATAACACTTCAGGAACCAGAATTAAGCAAGAGAAATGGATTGGATGTGAAGAAATTGCAAGAAAATTTGAGAGTTTGAGATCTAGATCTGAAAAAATGATTGTTAATCTCTGAAAACAGTTAGGGTTATGCTTATATACCTCTTACTAATCATGTTTTATTAAGCTTAAACCAAATGCAAATGGAATTAATTGAGTTTTAAGGTGTAAGTGCAAATTTGGTTTTCACCCTTATGCATGGAAATGCATGTGAACAGTGCATGAAATTCATTTTAATTCCACTTAAAATTCAATTTTGGAGCCAATGGTGATGATAAAATGTTATAACAATGCACCAAATTTGAATTTCATAATTTCCCTCCAAAAATCAATGAATTAGCAAGTTCTCATGTGATGATAATTTGTGCAATGAAATGCATGGTTTGGAAACTAGAGGTCAAAAGAAGAAGAATGCAAGAAGAGCCATCCCATTTGGAGCTTTGGTTGAGAAGTTATGCCCATTTGAAGTTCCATGCATACTTTGCCATGTTTTGATCATATTTCCTTAACCACACATGAGAAATTGATGATCTTGGACTTTTTGGAAATGGGAGAGAAAGATCTACAACTTTCATGTTCAATAAAATTTCATTTGAAGCTTTCTTGATGATGTAATCTTGAGTTGAAGTTGGTCCAAAACATTTCCACTTTTGGAAAGTTCAAATTACAGGTCACCTGCTATTTTTGGAAAGTCTTGATCTGACCTCAAATGCTTCAATGTTGATGTTTAAGATGTCAAATGAGACTTGTTTACACATGAA
Source organism: Lathyrus oleraceus (assembly GCF_024323335.1). Classification (NCBI taxonomy): domain Eukaryota; kingdom Viridiplantae; phylum Streptophyta; class Magnoliopsida; order Fabales; family Fabaceae; genus Lathyrus; species Lathyrus oleraceus. The sequence goes on from NC_066580.1 coordinate 11,842,117, forward strand.
TGAGGCATCACTGATCATTTCCCACCTCTAAATCCATGGTTGAACTGACAGTTGATTTTTGTTGACTTTTATGGGCCTCAGATGATTTGATCATGCATTGATGAATTCTGAGCCTTCAACACTGGGCCAAACCACTTCAAAATGATCCTTGAATCATGTGAACTCATGGGAACCACCATAGGGCTTTGATCTCATGGGCAATGCTCTTGCTTGCTTGCACAGTTGAATCTCTTAACCAGTCTGACTGATGACATATAGTGGACTATGCAATGACAATGCAATGTTAATGACCTAAAATGAAATGTATGTACAAATGGGAGGTGCAAATTTGAGGTGCTACACTTACCATATTTCATATTCTACTTAAGGGCACCATACATTACGGTATTCCTTAATTATTCTATCTCTCATCAATCCGTCCTTTGTGTGTGACCCTATAGGTTTTCGCGACATTGGCAATTATATTAAATCACACATTTAACATAATAAACAGTGAGCGGTATCTAGCAACACATCACTGCTACTCAAGACACGAAAATGTCATGTGATCTGACAAAACCTCTTGTGATAATAATTATGTGTATAATTACCCCTTTGCCCTTATGTCTATATTGAACACAAGGTATAGACCGTGTCACCCTTGTCCAGTTCAATATTGGGCCCATAGACATTTATCCTGTTACGCAGGATGGGCAAATTCTATCTAGGACACTCATGTCCCTCAGCATGCTTTGTGGAGTACCCATCAACTGTCTTTATGGTTATCCAGTTACGGACAATGTTGGATCAGCAATAAAGCACTCGACTCTACATCTAGGATCCATAGTGGTTTCAGGTCGAAGAATGGTATACACTATTATCACCATGATAATAACTTATGACACTTTGCATAACTTTCTATATAGTATTCTCATAGTGGGTCAATCCGGTATAAATATTACTCCTAATGTTCATACCTATGTTTAAGACTTGATAACTCTTTATCCATGATCCATGAGATGTGATCATCAGTCTACAAACATAATAGTCTTAATGCTTTAATGTTATCCCACTTCACACTAAAGCTCGACTATGGATACTTTAAGAATATTGTCCTTATGTTTAATGTGCTCTCATGATTAAGTCACACTTAATACATTAAACGAACTACCTATTCCAGGGACTTTATTAATCAACCATAATAAAGAAAATGCCTTTTATTATTAATAAATAATTCGATACAAGTACCAAAAGTATTGGCCTCTAGGGCTTACACCAACAATCTCCCATTAGCACTAGAGCCAATCAGGCATACCCCTTATGCCCATTGATCTAGTATGGCCATCATGCTTCTCCTGCGCAAGAGGCTTTGTCAGTGGCTCAACAATATTGTCAAGTGTAGGTACTTTACATATTTTCACATCTCCTCTATCTATTATCTCTCCAATGAGATGATAATGCCTAAGTATGTGTTTGGATCGTTGGTGAGATCTAGGCTCCTTAGCTTGTGCGATAGCACCATTGTTATCACAATAGAGACCAATGGGATCCACAATGCTAGGGACTATGCCAAGTTCACTAATGAACTTCCTGATCCAAACAGCTTCCTTTGTTGCACTTGAGGCAACAATATACTCGGCCTCGGTTGTAGAATCAACAATTGTATCTTGCTTTGAACTTTTCTAGCTCACAGTGCCACCATTTAAGCAAAACACATAACCAGATTGCGATCTAAAGTCATCCTTATCTGTCTGGAAGCTAGCATCGGTGTAACCAATTACAGCCAATTCTTCCTGACCTCCATATATCAAGAATAAGTCCTTAGTCCTTCTCAAGTACTTAAGGATATTCTTGAGAGCTACCCAATGGGCATCACCAGGATCAGATTGGTACCTACTCGTTGCACTTAAAGCATACGAGACATCTGGTCGAGTACATAACATGGCATACATGATAAATCCTATTGCAGATGCATATGGAATCTTATTCATGCGTTCCCTTTCTACCTTAGTTGAAGGGGATTGTGTTTTTAATAGACACCGACCATGTTGCATAGGTATGAATCCTTTCTTGGAATCATGCATATTAAAGCGTCTCGGCACTTTGTCTATGTATGTACTCTGACTTAGGCCAAGCAGTTTTTGTGATCTATCTCTATAGATTCTGATTCCTAATATATAGGCTGCTTCACCTAGGTCCTTCATAGAAAAACATTTCCCCAACCAAGTCTTTACTTGTTGCAGGGTAGGGACATTGTTTCCAATGAGTAATATGTCATCTACATATAATATCAGGAAAACGATCATACTCCCACTAACCTTCTTGTAGACACAAGGCTCATCTTCGTTCTTGATGAATCCATATTATTTTACCGTTTCATCAAAACAAATATTCCAGCTTCTGGAAGCTTGCTTCAATCCATAGATTAATCTTTGTAGCTTACATATCTTTTGGGCTTCTTCTGGTATGTCAAATCCTTCAGGATGTGTCATGTACACATCCTCAAGAAGATTTCCATTAAGGAAAGCAGTTTTGACATCCATCTGCCATATTTCATAATCATGATATGCAGCGATAGCAAGTAAAAGCCGAACAGATTTAAGCATTGCAACTAGTGAAAAGGTTTCATCATAGCCAACACCATGAATTTGTTTGTATCCTTTTGCAACCAGTCTTGCCTTATAGGTATGTACCTTACCATCCATATCAGTCTTCTTTTTGAAGACCCACTTGCATCCTATAGAGGAGGCTCTACCAAGGTCCAAACTTGGTTTGTGTACATGGAATCCATTTCAGATTTCATGGCTTCTAGCCACTTCTCAGACTCGGGACCAGTTATGGCCTCTTGGTAGGTCACAGGATCATCTTGATCCATGAGTAATACATCACCTTGATCTGTTATGAGATATCCATATCTCTTAGGTAGGTGACGTATCCTACTTGACCTACGCTGGTCTTGTTCTACTTGAGTTGGTTGCTCTTCCACAACCACTTGTGTTTCCTGCTCTAATTCCTCCATAGGTGTATCGATGCTTTGTGATTCTTGAATTTCTTTAAGCTCTACTTTCCTCCCACTGGTTCCTTTGGAAATAAAATCCTTTTCTAGGAAAACTCCAGTTCGAGCGACAAACACTTTGCCCTCAGAAGGATTGTAGAAGTAATACCCTCTTGTTTCTTTAGGATACCCTACAAATAAGCACCTGCCAGATTTGGGCTCAAGCTTAGTTGAAATTTGTCATTTCACATAAACTTCGCAACCCCAAACCTTCATGTAAGACATATGTGGTTTCTCACCACTCCATATCTCATATGGTGTCTTCTCAATCTTTTTGGATGGAACACGGTTAAGTGTGTAAGCTGCTGTCAACAGTGCATGTCCCCAAAAGGAGTTTGGAAGATCGGCGTGACTCATCATGGATTGGACCATATCCAACAGGGTTCGATTTCTTCTCTCAGATACACCATTCCATTGGGGTGTTCCAGGAGGAGTGAGTTGGGATAGGATCTCACACTCTTTCAGATGGTCATTAAACTCTAGGCTTAAATACTCACCACTTCGATCTGATCGAAGAGTTTTAATATTCTTACCTAGTTGGTTTTGTACTTCATTCTTGAATTCCTTGAACTTTTCAAAGGACTCTGATTTGTGTTTCATTAAATACACATAACCATATCTACTGAAATCATCAGTGAATGTGATGAAGTACTGAAAACCTCCTTTGGCTGGTATGTTCAGTGGTCCACATACATCAGTATGTATGAGGGCCAAAAGATCATTAGCTCTTTCACCTTTTCCTGTAAATGGAGACTTTGTCATCTTTCCAATTAAACAAGATCTGCATGTCTCATATGATTCATAATCAAAAGAGTCCAACAATCCATCTTTATGGAGTTTGGAAATGCGTTTCTCATTTATGTGGCCTAATCGACAATGCCAAAGGTAAGTTGGATTTAACTCATTAGGTTTCATCCTTTTAGTATTAATGTTATAAACTGACATTTCAAGATCAAAGACATATAATCCATTGTTCATTTGAGCAGTAGCATAGAATATATCATTCAAATAAATTGAACAACAATTGTTCTTTATTATGAATGAAAAACCGAACTTGTCCAAACAAGAAACGAAAATAATATTCCTGCTAATTGCTGGTACATAATAACAGTTCTCTAACTGAATTATTAAACCACTAGGTAAAGTCAATTCATAAGTTCCTACGGCTAAGGCAGCAACCTTTGCTCCATTGCCAACTCGTAGGTCGACTTCACCTTTTGCCAAATCTCTACGCCTTTTTAGTCCATGCACATTTGTACAAATGTGAGAACCGCATCCAGTATCTAATACCCATGATGCAGAAGTAGATAAATTAATTTCAATAACAAAAATTCCTGAAGTTGGAGTCTCTACTCCATTCTTCCTATCTTCCAGGTACTTTGGGCAGTTCCTCTTCCAGTGTGCGGTCTTACCGCAATGGAAGCATGTGCCTTCTTTTTCTATACTTCCACTAGGCTTAAAAGCAACAATAGTGGGTTTGGGTTTGGCAACTTCCTTGCCTTTCCCTTTATCATGTTTGAGGATAATCCTCATGTTTCGCTACTAATCCAGAAAATTTGTCCCAGACAATTTTTCCTTCTCAAGGTTTGATCGCAATATGTTGTTAGAGGTGTTTGTTGTCATGGTTATCTACATAAGGATTAATGAAAATATAAGTATCATTGACATATTTAATTAGGCCTTTTAATTAAACATGCTCCCACTATTTTATTCAAAACAAATGACCCTCATCATTTGATTCGGAAAATCCCGTTGGAAGACTTTCTAGTGGGTCGAGATCCATATTTCACTTCGTTCTAAGTCCGCGTAGGCGGATTACACAAAACTAGGTTATTTAGGTAGGAACTCCTTCCAATTGTATCTCATACAATTCTCGAAAATTTCAGTTGGGTGAATAACTCCTTATTCCATTCCATCATATGGATCATTCCTAACTCTTGCTTCTAAACATATATATATAATCTTATTATAATTTGTTTAGTTAAGTTTGACCCATTGTTTTAACAGTTGGATATTACAATTATCCCATCGCACCTTACTAATATAGAACATGCACCTCGCGTAGGCGAAACCTACATTATTCGATACTAGTCTTGATGAGTGTTAAAACTTGGAAAGCATAAACTTAATATTTATTTTGAGGGAATTGCAATTTTTTATGATCTCACCGGCTTGTTTATCATATAAACCGTCTCTCACATGCATCAACATACATTCACATGCATCAACATACATACAAACATAATGAAACAGTTATGACCCCTAGTGCAATTGTTCTCCCAAGCCAATGAGAGAACCTAAGCTAACCTACAACGATCTAGGCTTCTCCAAGCAAGATCTTCAAGGTTGTCCTCCTTTGGCACTGACTTCTTTGCTTTCTTCATATCATTACATTACAAAAGAAACTCGTTTTACATACGAGGGAGTGAGATGAGAAAAGAAGTTACATTTGGGAGATTAAGAGAGAGGCACGACACGCAGGTCGTATTTTAAAACCCAAAGCAGAATAAAGGAAAACTAAGGCCATAACCGATCACCACAAGACAATAATAAACACTTTATTATTATTATTATTAATTCCTTTAATTAATTAAAACCAAATTAAATCTCGACGACCGATCACCACATTTTAATGAACAATTCATTTAAAATCAATGTCTCTTTTCGCATCAACACTTGATACTTTTAAAGCACTGAGTTAGCCGAACGGGTGAATTTTGCCTTGCGTTAACCGGTTAACCATATGCATTAACCAGTTAACATTGTTTGAAATCTGTTCAAAAAATTCTTTTCTGCCTTGCGTTAACCGGTTAACCAAATGTGTTAACGGGTTAACACTGTTTGAAAATGTCTTGGAAAACTGTTTTTCCGCCTTGCGTTAACCGGTTAACCAAAAGCGTTAACCGGTTAACACTGTTTGAAAAACTCAAAAATTTTATTTCGTATTGCGTTAACCGGTTAACCATATGCGTTAACCGGTTAACATTGTTCCAAAAAGTGTTTTAGAAAGCACAACTCTTGTGGAGTCATAACCCCAATCGCATAACTCTCTGACAACACAACCCTTGTGCCGTCACTAACCCTGATGGACCAATTTCAGACCGTCAAACATATCTCGATTGTTGATTCAGTATGATTGATCAACATGTCATTGCTTCACCATACTAATATCGGATCAAGAAGCAAATGACCATTGATCGCTCAAAGGAAAACAATCATTGAGTGTTTGAATGAACGAAACGAGAACACTATATCATATATATAATGTATTTTGCATCAGGATTACATATATCACATATATGACTTGATCGATCTCAATTTAATCTTTGATTCATTCTGTCTTTAATCATATTAATACAGAACAAAAAACAGTTATCAGATTCATGGTTTCGTAAGTGGCTCTGATACCACTGAAGGAGAATTGCCATCCAAGGCGCAACAGAATTTAAAATTTCTCCATTTAGTGATCCTTACGAATGGGCATGGTCAGTGATAAAATCGTTACCTCTTGTGGCGATTCAAACCTTTGGTGCAGATCTCTTGTAACGTCAAAACCTTGGATACAAATCCACGGGGCGATCACGAACGTTGAACGATGACAATGTCTCTACTTAGTCCACACGAACGAATTCCTTCAATCGCAGTGGTAGCTGTTATGAATGAAGGCTTTGAGTGAGAGAAAGAGAGATACGAAATTCCAACTCTTCAGTTGTGTTGTATTCCCATACATTGCTTATGCACAAGAGTTCTATTTATAGAACCACTTGTGTGGGCTTTAAGCCAAAAAGCCCACTTAAGTGCATTTTTCCCATATCTCATAATATGCCAAAATCATTTAAGTATTTGGTACCTTACCATATTTCGTATTCTACTTAAGGGCACCATACATTACGGTATTCCTTAATTATTCTATCTCTCATCAATCCGTTCTTTGTGTGTGACCCTATAGGTTTTCGCGACGTTGGCAATTATATTAAATCACACATTTAACATAATAAACAGTGAGCGGTATCTAGCAACACATCACTGCTACCCAAGACACGAAAATGTCATGTGATCTGACAAAACCTCCTGTGATAATAATTATGTGTATACTTACCCCTTTGCCCTTATGTCTATATTGAACACAAGGTATAGACCGTGTCACCCTTGTCCAGTTCAATATTGGGCCCATAGACATTTATCCTGTTACGCAGGATGGGCAAATTCCATCTAGGACACTCATGTCCCCCAGCATGCTTTATGGAGTACCCATCAACTGTCTTTATGGTTATCCAGTTACGGATAACGTTGGATCAGCAATAAAGCACTCGACTCTACATCTAGGATCCATAGTGGTTTCAGGTTGAAGAGTGGTATACACTATTATCACCATGAGAATAACTTATGACACTTTGCATAACTTTCTATATAGTATTCTCATAGCGGGTCAATCCGGTATAAATATTACTCCTAATATTCATACCTATGTTTAAGACTTGATAACTCTTTATCCATGATCCATGAGATGTGATCATCAGTCTACAAACATAATAGTCTTAATGCTTTAATGTTATCCCACTTCACACTAAAGCTCGACTACGGATACTTTTAGAATAGTGTCCTTATGTTTAATGTGCTCTCATGATTAAGTCACACTTAATACATTAAACGGACTATCTATTCCAGGGACTTTATTAATCAACCATAATAAAGAAAATGCCTTTTATTATTAATAAATAATTCGATACAAGTACCAAAAGTATTGGCCTCTAGGGCTTACACCAACACATCGCCCTAAAGAAGAAGGAGAGGTTTGAGTGGACCCTCGAATGCAAAGAGGTTGTCACCAACGTTAATAACTTTCTCACATCGCTCCCATCTTGACTCACCCGAGAGATGGGTTACCATTGTTGCTCTACTCGGTCACTTATCAGGCGATGAGCTCAGTCCTCGTCCAAGAAATTGACAGGGAAGATAAATTTATGTATTTCGTAAGAAAAATGTTTAGAGGCGCCAAGGTACGCTACCAAAATATCCAGAAGCTGGCGCTAGTTGTCATTGTGGTGTCAAGGAAACTGAGATCGTACTTTTAGGGTCACAAAATATTGGTAAAACCCAATTATTCTGTTGATATGTTTGAACCGCAAGTGCACAGTTGTGTCAAGTAGTAGAAAGATAGAACCTACAAAGAGATGGATGATTATCGAATTTTTACTTTAACTTTGTTTATCTAAAACGATTGCAAAAATGGTTGTTTAGTGCAAATTGAAAATAAAATTAACATATAATTAAAAGCAGGACTAGAAGTTATGATCATCCATCTAGACTAACCCTTATGACCATCCATGTTTTAATTACGATAATTTCTAAGTTATTTTTACAGAAATTTAGATAAATGTATGCGACACCCACTTTCACGGTATGTGCATCTAGACGTGTTTCAGTCATGGCTAAGCACTTCAATCAAGAGCGTTACGCCTCATCACGCGACGTCGCATCTTGATTGTTTCTCAACTAAGGTCAAGTCGCCTTATCAATGGCGCCTCAAACTCAATCATTTAGTAATCCCCTTTTGAATGTTGAATCATTATCTTTCGATACATGATTGACATCTATATTGCCTTTGCTTTCGCAATCGACATAGACGTGGATAAGAGTTTGAATTCTAAAATAAAATAAACTTATATTTCTTGTAATTAAAAATGAATGATTCAATCAATGTTTCTCATGATATGTAATCTCATAACCACATGTACCTATGGATCTACTCATTCATGGTGAGATGAACAAAATCAAACAATTTATAGACATTGTAAGTAAATAAATAAAGTAAAGCAAGCAAGAGTGATTACTTTGAAATAAAAAATAAGGCAAGATTAAAATACCAAAAATGAAGAATGATTACAAGAGTAACAAGAACATAAGCTTAAAAATTCAAAGCAAAATACAAAGAGAAAATAACAATTGTAGTGTATGATAGGTAGTAAGTGATGATATTTCTTCAAGCCAAATCCTCTATTTATACTAAATTAAGGCATAATTTATTCATGCAAACCAATAATTTCGAGCTTAACTACTACTAATCACTAATCATCAATGCTTCATAGGTTATGGGTGCTAAAGGGTCACAAAAACTGCTCAAAAATCAAGATTACGTAACTGCCTGGCAAGCTGACATGACTTGTGTTAGGGGATACGACCAGGCCGTGTCAGCCACAACTTGCTTGTATGGGGATGAATCCAAAGGGCCAACACGGTATGTGTCATGGGACACGGTCAAACCGTGCCGGTTTTAACAATTTTGTATGGGAAGAGCCCATTTTCACGCAACCTTTGGCCTTTTTCGCTCTGATTCGGTCCAATACCCTCTTATTACCTGAAAACATGAAAGGAATGCCAAAATGCAACAAATATAACTAAAACAACGCAAACACCCATGAAAAAGTTAATAAAATAAGCTAGAAACACGATGCGTTTACCATTTATCATATGTTCAACAAGTCTTGAAGAAGCCTGATCTAGCATGAAGAATGGTATCATGGGCGATGGAACTAGTGGAGTACGACATCCAATATGCCCCGAGGGAAAGCATAAAATCACAAGTTTTGGAATATTTCGTGGCATAACTCAAATTTCTTTTAGATGAAGAGACGCCCACAGAGTGGGTGTTATCTGCAGATGGCGCCTCCAACATAAAAGGGATCGATGTTGGAATAGTCATAGAAGAACCGATGAATATACTCATCGAGCAAGCTTTAAAATTAGAGTTCACTTTGAGCAATAACCAAGTAGAGTATGATGCTCTTATCGGCGAAATGATAGTTTCCTTGGAAATTGGAGCCTCTAGTTTGAAGGCTAAAACTAATTCCTAATTGGACACCAACCAAGTCTCTAGGAAATACTGAGCCAATCAGCCTCAACTGATAAGGTATTTATAAAAGGTGCAAAATATATCGTCTCGCTTCTCTTTCTTTAAGATAAAGCATGTTCTGCATGAACAAAACTTCAGGGCAAACCTTCTGTCTAAGCTAGCCACATAAAAGATGGCGGGTTCAATATACATATATCCAAGAAACCCTCGCCTCCTCTAGCATATAGGTTGAGGAGGTATACTCCCTGGAAGTTATCCCTGAATCTAGTTGGATGTCGCCTATACTGCGCTATCTACAAACTGGAAAACTACCACTAGACGAGGGAGATGCAACAAGGATCTGAAAATAGGCTGCTAAGTACACCCTACTAATTGGAAAAATATATAGAATATGGAGAGATTCTTCCATGTTGCGATGTCTGGGCGAGCATGAAACCACCTTGGTTCTTACAGAGGTACATAAGGGTGCTTGTAGCAGCCACATAGATGGGAAAATCTCACATACAAACTGTTAAGGACAAGGTATTATTGGCCTACCCTATTGAAGAATAACACCTCATTTGTCAAAAAGTGTGATTAATGCCAAAGATATAATGACATCCACAACTCCCTAACATAATTTCTCCAATCAATGACTTTGCCCTTGCCTTTCTACTAATGGCGTGTGGACATTCTTGACCCTTTTTCCTTGACGCTAGGTCAACTAAATTCCTAATAGGGGAGTTGATTACTTCACTAAATGGATAGAAGCATAAGTTGTAGTAAAAGTTACAGCGAAATAAGTGCGTCATTTATATGGGTAGAAGATTATGTGCATATATGGCCTCCTAGGGGCCATCATCTCTAATAATATGACACAATTTGCCAGCACTATGGTCACCTACTTTTGTAAAGATTTGGGGGTACAAATGAAATTCATATGCGTTGTACACCCTCAAGCTAACGGTCAGGCCAAATCGACGAACAACGTGATTATTAAGGGGCTCAAAAAGAAACTTGATGACGCCAAAGGCTTGTGGGAAGACCTGTTCCATGAGATACTTTAGTTGTACCATACCACCCCGTATTCCACTACCAAGGAAAATCCATTTTTCACGATTTACAGGGCGAGCGTCATGCCACCCGTTGATATTTACACACCCTCGTATAGACAATCCCAATTAAATAAGGAGGTGAATGAGATAGGCTTGAAATATGCAGCAAATATGATCGACGAGTTAAAAGAAGTTGCACATGTTCGAGATTTCATTGCCAAACACATGGCTGCTAGGAGATATAGCTCCAAGATTAAACTAAGAGAGATGTTGGAGAGCGACCTTGTCTGGAAAGAAGTAGTTCTACATGCACAACAGGGAAAGATAAAACCTGATTGGGAAGAACCATACTACATATATCAGAAGCTCCCACATGGAGCGTATAAGTTGCAGGAGCTCGAAGGTCTGCTTTTGCCTAGGACATGGAACACTTTTCATCTTATATACTATTATAGTTAAAATTATCTATAATTCTCCATTAAACATCATGTATGTGTACCTCTGAATAATTTTAAGTAATTGATCCCCAACAGGGATGCTCTTTCCTAAATATCTTATTTGTTGGACTTCATGGTAAAGATCATTGTCGCTCTTCAGGGTAACATCTCATTTGTTGGACTACATGGTAAATATATTTATCGCTCTTCAAGGCAACATATCCTTTGATCGACTTCATAGTGAAGATCCTTGTTGCCTTTCAAGGCAACATCTCTGTTACTGGACTTCACAGTGAAGATCCTTGTCGCTCTTCAGGGTAACATCTCCACTGCTAGATTTCATGGTGAAGATCCTTTCCGCCCTGCAGGGCAACACATTTGTTTCTAGACTTAACGGTGAAGATTCTTGCCACCCTATAAGGAAACATCTCCATTATTGGACTTCACGGTGAAGATCCTCGTCGTTCTTAATGGTAACATATTTGTTGTTAGGCTTTATGGTTAAGATCATTTCCGCCCTCAAGGGCAACATCTTTGTTGTTGTACTTCATGGTGAAGATCATTGACATCCTCTAGGGAAATATCTCTGTTGCTGGACTTCATGGTGAACATCTCTGTTGCCGCCCTTTCAAGGCAAAATCTATTTTACTGGGTTTCACGGTGAATATCCTTGTCTCCTTTCTGGTCAACATCTTATTTGTTGGGCTTCACGATGAAGATTTTTGCCGCCCTTCAAGAAAATACCTCCTTTGTTGGACTTCATAACAAAGATCATTTCCGCTCCATATGGAAACACATATAAGATAATTAAATCCCCGCTTGAGGGAATTAGTGTATCCTCGGGCGGGACGAAACTCAAGGGTCACACCTGAGATGGGTGATGGATGTCCAGCAAGACATATGATTGCGACTTAATGAGTCGAATTTGGGGTACAAACTGCAAGTGCACAGTTCTATCGCGTAGTTTTAAAAGATATCGATCCCACAGGGACTTATGAATCGATATACCGTTTTCTAAGGTTACTTCGTAAAGCTAAGGCGGATAATACTTTGATTGTTCGGGGGAAAAGTTAAAACTAAAATAAGATCTAAATTAAATATTAATTAAGCGGATATCGGTATGTAGTTCGTCGTAATTAGGGAATCAATTCTTCGTTGGTTTCTTGGTTTTAAAACAAATCCTTTCAGTAGACACTATTGATTAAAAGTCTTATCTCAAACTCTCGCTCTGTTGAATAAACTATGATTTTATATTAACGTAGCTGTCACTTATTAGTTAAGTCCAAAATCACTTTTTGAAAACAATAGAATCCGTAGAAACTCTTTTTAAGAAAACACTAAACGTTTAAACATCCTTGTCTCAAACTCTCGCTCTGTTGACTTAGATTATATAATTAAATTCAAATGCTTAACTCTCGTCCTCACATTCAACCTTTAAAAATACTTTTTGAAAAAGATTAGAATTTAATTAACTCTAAAAATTGCTTTCGCCCTGATCTAGAATTAATGTCCAATTTACACTGTCCAGTTAAAAACTCAAACTCTCGTTCTATTGATTTCAACTTCTTTATGTCTTTTACTTTCGTACAAAACCTTGTTATTAAACCTGTAAATTGAGACCGTAAAAAGAGTGTTTTTATTTTTAAATGTAAGTAAACCAACTTAGTTTTGATTCCTTCATTCCGCTTACTCTACATACCGATACCTAAATAAATTAGCCAGACATGCTTAACAGATCTAAATAATCAGCATGCATAAATAATTCCATCTCAGGCAAATAATATAAATAAACAGTAAAGCAGAGCATATATAAATTCAAACAATAATTAAAGAACCTGAATAATTTATAGCAATCTCGAACACTCCACCACAGACCGGTTGGATTTGTTCTTGAATTCTTCAATCGGACAGGAAAATAAAAGTGAAGGAATAAAAGTCTAGGGTCTAACGTAAGGTTAGATCTAGTAAAAGATACACAATAGTTTCCGGTGTAGAAACTATTGTGCGAAAAATTAATTAAGTGCTGAAAGATTAACTGGAAAGGAAAGTAAAAATAAGAATTGCAATTAAAAGCAAAAACAGTAAAGGAAAAATAATGGTATGCTTGCACGGCTGGTAGAAGAAAATTGAACGAAGCGGCCCGTCCCAGGGTTTGCCAAAAGCTACTATTTATATTGGTCACTTGTTGTAACTGTTTCCAGAGGTCTTCCGTGTAAAGAGTCTTCACGTTGCAAATGGTCAAGCGTAACAATAGGCCTCAACGTCTTTGTTGCGCTTCTGAAGCCAAAAATATAGGGGAATGGTGTGACGTACGTCACACCATGTGTTACGCTCATAACACAAGTAGGTAGGGCGTGACGCTCGTCACAGCTTGTGTGACGCTCGTCACGGGCGCAGCGCCTTGCTTTTGGGCTGGGCTTTGGCTTGGTGGAATTTGCTTCGTTTCATTTCTTTTTGCACCTCCTTTTCTTCCTTTTTCACTTGTGCTTCAAATAAGCTACCTGAGATAAATAGAAAGAAATACCGAGTAATATCGAATAAAATGAAGTAAATTGAAGTAAATAATAATATAATTTAATTAAATCGAGTCCTAGAATGTGATATTATTTCATGTTATCAAACTCCCCCATACTTAGACCTTTGCTTGTCCTCAAGCAAAATACAGTATAGAACTCGTTTTAAAAATTTAGCCAGATGAAATTTCAAAACACACATCAATTCGTACTAGGTTGCAAGTAGATTTTGTTTAGAAGCAACTTGAATTTAATCTCGACATCAAGAACTACCGTTACCACATCTAATAATCTTACCTCATGCAAACCAGTTCGAGTCATGCTATTATAGCTAGCCTGGTTCTTTTTCTCTTATTTCACCCGTTTTCATTCTAGCGAAATCACATTAAGCCCTTTATCGTTTCACGCACATAGTGGAGTGATCGGTTAGTGATTCTGATCCCCTTTTTAGCTTGAAGCTCTGGTACATGAGTCAGATAACTTTGTTATTTAGTCCATTGCGAATTGCGGGGGATCGGACCATAGTCCTCCCTACCAAGTTCAGTACCAGATACCTGCTGAACCAACTCATAATGGGTCTTTCGTATTATGTTTTTGTATGATCTGCAACCTTTAGATTAAATGATCTGGTAAGGATCACCTAACTTAGTTAGTGCATTTCCTGATATATATTTTTATTTTGGGAATCATTCACTTATATTCATCGGCCCTCCACGTAGTTTGCTATTAAGATGGTGCTGACTTCTTGTATAAACTACTCGGGGTTACTATAAAGTTAAAAATCCAGGGACTTGTATAACAGTTGCCTTTCTGATCTAACAAGTTGAGGTTTGTTTAGAGTGTTGGGGTGGTAATAGTTTTTGTCTTAATTTGTTCAAGTTCGATAAAATACACAACCTTTATACTTACTGAGTGTGTTGAATTTTTGTTATGGCTCATGAAAATTTTTGAGGGAATAGATAATAGAAAATTTTCACACTAGGGACTTAACTTAAAATATATTATAAGATTTTTTTTTTAATTCAAGGGAAATAACAATGAAAAGAAAGGTACATACTTGAAGAAGGGAGGATAGAAAGAACACGACTTTCCCCCCATACTTAAATGAAACATTGTCCCCAATGTTTCAAGGAAATCAAAAGAAATACAAAAAGAAAAGGAAATTAAATCAATGCTGCCTTCCGCCTCTTGTTCTTGGACCTGGTGATCGTTGACGTACTTCTAAGTCGTCAAACCTACTGAGCAACTCAGTGAACCGCTGATCGGTTATAGCATTCCTCGCTTCCTGTTGTTGTTGCATTTGGCGCATCATTTGCATCATTTCGAGATTCTGCGCTTGCATACCATCAATAGAATCCATGATGTCGTCGTTGGTTGCAGGTCTTCTTCGTCGACGACGTCGTGAGGATGAGCCAACTGCATTATCGGAAGGGTTGAGCGGGACTGATTGTTGTGCAGGAGCATGATCACCTAGCTCCATTTCTTCGAACTCGTCTGTAGACGGGTTTGCGTGTGAAGGCTCGGTAGCTTCGGGAGCATTCAGATCATAGAGGTGGCGGTTGGGGTTGGTGACATCCGTTAGGGCAATGTTGGGTAGAACAACGCTTGGGACTTCCTGGTTATTCACCATAAGGTAATATTTTCCGCCTACTCTGTTCTTAATTAGGCGGCTGGACTGACAGTAGCTTATATCCATAAATAGGGGAGGTAAAGATTCTAAAGTTTGGAGTCGGTCCCCTAGGTTTAAGCCAAGTGCTATGGTGGTGATTAATCCTCCAATTACAAAAGGTTGACGGCCTCTAGCACATAATGTGCGGATATGATGAAATAGGAAGGAGGCGGCGTTTACCTTAGTATCCGGTTCGAAGACGCATTCGAGGAAGAATAATTCCTTTGCGTTGACTTTGCTGTTGTTCGGTCTTCCAAAAACTGTGTTTTGCAGGATGCGGATAAAGTACCGGATAGTTGGGTTATGTATATGGGAAACAAGGAGCTCTTCCCAGTTGTTGGCATTTACACCGGATATTTTCCTAAAGAGGTCGAAGGCGTGTATGTTCCACTGGGAATTCGGAGGGATTCTCGGGTGGACTTGACCTTCTACAGGGAACTGTAGCATGATACTCAATTGGTTTTGGGATAAGGAGTATTCGGTGTTGAACATACGGAAGGTTGCGGTACTGGTTAAGTACTCGTCTTCACCGGTGGGAGTGTTGTACGCATATGAACTTAAAAATTCTAAGGTTAGGGACGGGTAGGTAGGTTGATTATGCGTGCATAGAAAGGTTAAATCAGCAAGACGGAGCATCTATTATATACCTTGAAGTAATCCTAATTCTTGTAAACAAGTTAGATCAGGATACCTGGTAGAGGTGACACCTCGTTGTTGGAAACGCTCGAACTGCTTCCTTTGATAATTGTCATCTTCGGATCAGAAGATGATATTTCCGAAAGCTGGGTTGCCCGCCATATCGGTAAGTGGTTTGAAAGAAGTGAAGGTAATAGGAAGAAATGTAGTTTATAGAATGATTTGTGGTGTATGAAGAAAGGTATGGTGGGTATTTATAGGAAAAAAAATTGGAAGTTGGAAAGGGAGTGGTTGAAAAGTAAATAAATGTGGGTCAATGTGAATAAATGGGGAAGGTAAAAAGGTAAAGTGGTGTAACGGTCGTCTCCCAACGGTTAGTAACGTTAACATGGTCAGACGGTGTCACGCTCGTGACAGGGGCGTTACGGGCGTTACAGGCACTTGGTGTGACGTCCGTGATAGATTGTGTGACGCTCGTCACACAGTCTTTCTGGCACGTTACTGCTTGCGTTCTTTCTAATAATTATAGTAATTTATTTTTATTATTTTGTTTTGCTTCAGTTTATTTTATTTGGCTATTGTGATACTTTAAATTGCCTTGCATGCTATTCTACTTTCCATAATATATATATATCTTTAATAAGTTATGTAGGTAGCATACAGTAGAAAGTATTATTGCTAGATATTGCATAATTCATAGTAAAGTAAAATAAATCAATAGCTTCATAAAATAATCATAATGTAACATTGGAGGAGAAAACAAAAAAAAAATGCGAAAGAGAAACAAATACGAACATAATTTGAAATAACATTAATGAATTATCTAACTAAAACTAAATAACTAAGAAAAACAACTTCTATCCATCCGCACGATCTCTGGCCGGATGAGCAAAGGAGTTAACATGGTTCAGCAACTCGTGGAATTGAGTTGTCATACTGTTCATGTATCCCAGAAATTCTTGTCCCATGTTAGCTAACTCTTCTCTGAGGGCGTCCTGTTCTGACATCAAAGCTTGAATGGTGGTGTTATAATCAGCTCCGGGCATATGATGTCTAGGATCAGGTATTGCCGACTCTTCGGACGGGGTAGGTTGAGGAGGAGGATCAATATCATAATAACCAGATGGTGTCTGAGGGTCAGATTCAGCATAAGGGATCTGGTCATCACAAATCTCATAGTCCTGGATGGATTCAGTAGATCTAGCTGGAGAGGGTGTTGCGTTCAGATTGTAGAGCCAGTTATTGCGGTTATGAACACTAGTCCTAGGACTGGGCAAGGTGAATAGGCAAAGAACTTGGTTATTAATTATAAGCTCAAACTCTTCAGATCCTAGGTTTGCTATAAACATCGTGTTGAAGAGGAAGGGTATACTCATAATCGTAATGCCACAAAAAGGGCTTAAGTCAAGCATAGGTTGACGTAATCCGATAGCATTACCAATCATGGTTATCAAACCGCCTATTTGAATTGGTGCTCGTTCATCTTGGATAAGGTGGTCAAAATTTGCCAACATAAAAGTGGCACCGTTTACTGGACGATTCTAGGAAGCACAAAATATGATGAAGAGCTCATCACGTGAAACTGAGGTACTGTTTGACTTCTTCCCAAATAAGGTGTGGGTCAGGATCTTATGGAAATAACGGAAGGTCGGGTTATGTATGTTCCCAGAGAGAAACTCATGTTCCTCGGGATCGTCATTTCCAGTCAAGCTTCCCCAAAAGTGTTCAAGTTCTCTATATTCAAAAAGTTCTTCTTGGCTCACTGTGAATGTATCAAGGGAGGTAGGGAAACCTAAAAGGTTGGTAAAGTATTGAATATTAAATTGATACTCCATGTTAAACATTCTGAACTGGATGAAACCTCTGCTTATTCCTTTCCCATGGCTGGGTAGATAGATCAGGGAGCTAAGGAATTCTAGTGTTAGTCTCCGGTAGGTGACGAAATGTCTACGGATAGGAGAGGTTTCCCACCCAATCTGACTCAACAAATACAGGACACTTTCTCTTAGTCCAAGGGCAGTCATTGCCCAGTCATCAGCATACAAACTAGGCAGCATCTCTCTCGTGGCTAGTTCCTCAAACCTTTGTTTCTGAGCTTTCCCTCTGAATTTGATACCCATACGATCAATTTGTCCCATCAGGTTAGTGTTAGCTAGAGAAAAAGAAAACAAGAGTTTTAGTCAGGATTTGGCCAAATGCCGAAAGAAGAAGAGAAAAGTTTTTAATAAATTAAAATAAATTAAGAAAGAATACTAAATAAAATTTAAAAGAATAATTAAGGAAGAAATGAAAATATAAATATTTGTGGGTTGTCTCCCACTAAGTGCTTTGTTTAATGTCGCAAGCTCGACATAAAAACTATCAATTATAATCTATAAATTCTGGAGGCATTTCGTCTAAGTGCAAGACTTGCGAATCTTCATTGTTTTCTGCATAGTGATAATGTTTTAGACGTTGCCCGTTTACGGTAAATGGTTCCATAGATTTTCCTTTAATTTCCACCGCTCCACTGGGGAAAACATTGGTAATTTGAAATGGACCTGACCATCTAGATCGTAGTTTTCCCGGGAATAACTTTAGTCTAGAGTTAAATAACAGGATTGTATCGCCTTGTTTGAAGATTTTCCTTGCTATGCGCTTGTCATGCCATTGCTTTCTTCTTTCTTTGTAGATTCTAGCATTTTCGTAAGCGTCTCGTCTGAGTTCCTCTAATTCGCTTATATCAAGGATTCTCTTTTCTCCGGCGGCCTTATAGTTTAAATTTAGATTTTTAATAGCCCAATAGGCTTTATGTTCTAATTCTATCGGGAGGTGGCAGGATTTTCCATAAATGAGCTTAAATGGGGTTGTCCCTATGGCAGTTTTGTAAGCAGTTCGATAAGCCCATAAAGCTTCTGGTAATTTCAATGACCAGTCTTTCCTTGAGGTGGCGACTGTTTTTTCTAATATCTGTTTGATTTCTCTGTTAGACACTTCCACTTGCCCACTGGTTTGAGGGTGGTAATGTGTCGCTACTCTATGCCTTACGCCATACTTAAACAGTAGTTTTTCGAGTACCTTGGATATGAAATGTGATCCACCATCACTGACTACTATTCTTGGGACACCAAATCTTGGAAATATTATATTCTTAAAGAGT
The DNA here is from genome assembly GCF_024323335.1 of Lathyrus oleraceus. Classification (NCBI taxonomy): domain Eukaryota; kingdom Viridiplantae; phylum Streptophyta; class Magnoliopsida; order Fabales; family Fabaceae; genus Lathyrus; species Lathyrus oleraceus. The sequence goes on from NC_066580.1 coordinate 11,861,432, forward strand.
CTAGTTACTACTCGTGTGTCGTTTGTTGGAGAAGCTATAGCTTCAATCCATTTTGATACGTAGTTGTCATACGGTGAACTGACTTGGGGTATTTTGCTTTTTATCGCAATGTCGCGGATAGCAAGAGTCGCCACCGACTTTTCTTTTATCCAATAAGGAAAGGTGGAAAAGAACAGGAAAGACCTCAATAGATTTTGGGTTCGGGAGGTACATTATACAAAGGGAAGGTGTTAGCACCCTTTGTATCCATGGTTATCCATGGGCTCTTAATTGCGGGATCACTTATATTTTTGTCTGAAAAGTGTTCGTGAATTGTTTTAAAAAATGTTTTGAAAAGAGAGTTTAACTTTGTAATGATTCTCGTATGAATGTATACAAAGTATTTATCTTGGTTGATTTTGAAAACGGTTTAGAAAAATGTAACTTGGTAATGATTCTAGTATGAATGTATACCAAGTGGTGATTTTCTAGGATTTGCAAAGTGTGAGGGGTGGGAAATGTTTTAGGTTATGATCCAGCAATTGAGAGTTATACCTTCCTAAGGTCGGTATGAACATTTCCTATCCTTATGAGGGTAAAACTGTCCTTACTATTGAGAAGTAAGTAATTTTACCCTTTGGATGTTTAAGGGTCATCGTAGGGTCATCGATAGGTCATTGAAGGCAACAATTGTGAGGATACCTTAGCATTCGAAGGGACGATCATCATTTAACCGTAGGCTACACCGAAGGGTCATCGAGGGACAAAATCATATATTCGAAGGCAACATCCGAGGGACTATGATTTATTTTATGATGATTTAATCTAAGGGCCATTGCTAAGTGTATCCCCACATTCGCGGGACATGACCGTAATACCGTAATATCATAAGGCAAAAGAGAGGTCCAAGATCACATATTTAAAGGCCGCATTTTAAAGTTAATTAGGTGATTATGATGAATCTCCACATTAAAATCAATACATTAAAAATAATACATTAAAATTAATACATTAAAATTAATTATTAAAATTAATTATTAAAATTAACACATTAAAATTAATTAAGCAATTTAGGGTGAGCCTCCACAAGGGTATCCCACAAATAAAGTGGAAGACCTAACGGCGGTCTTTTTTTCTGGGACATACGAACCTTTGCAAAATTCAACAAACGGGTTAGCATACCAAATCAAGGTGCAATCGAGGATTACACCGCAAAAGAAATCACAACAATAATAGGATCAAATAAACAATGCCTGGCTATGATAAAACATGAATGAAAAGTCATAACAGAAAAGCTGGCTACTGTCAGGTTCGCGCCTGCCTCGCCTAGCGAAGGCTTAGCGAATACTCGCTGCATGCTCGCTTAGCGATGTGCTAGCGAGCGGCTGCGGATTCCGGTTTTAATAACGATATAATGGCAACAAGCTTCACACTTTATAGCATTCATTACAGAGATTATGTGGTTAGACATTCAACGGTTCATGCATACTTAAATTCATATGTAAAACTTAAGATAGTTTCATAAATTCAATCATGATACCATGTGCAAATTAAGAACATAGGGTAGTAATAGCAATGCCAACCTGTTTGTAATCGAATGGTAACCTTGAATTGGCTGATCGGATCGAATTGAGCGGAAGTGACCTTGCCGCCGCCGGCTTTTCCTTCAGGGCTTCCTTTAGGGTTTTCCGTCTGTAAGCGCTAGGGTTTGCTTGCTAGAGTTCTCCTCTCTCCTTTTTTCACCTCTTTTCCTCCATTTTTACTTGTGCTTCCAAATAAGCCACCTGAGACAAATAGGAAGAAAATACCGCGTAATATCTAACAACATAAAGTGAACTAAAATAAATAATGATAAAATTTAATTGAATTAAGTCCTAAAATATGATATAACTTCATGTTATCACTAGGCGAGCGTGTAGCGAACAGGCCAGTTTGGGTCATTCGTGAGCTGGGCCTTCGTTCCTTTAAGATCAGTGTCATAAAAATGAGTCGGAGTGCCCTGAAAAAATGTCTTGAAATATTAATGGGCAAATTTTGGGGTATGACAGCTGCCCCTGTTCAATATTCTTGAACCGAGAGAGTCAGAATGGTATGTACGCCATTCGTGGTCTGGAGGTGGAAGATTATTGAACACTTAGAACGCCCCAAAAATTTGCACTTGTCAATTAGTTAGTCTTGATGGAGATGGGCTTGAAGATGCCATCTAGGAAGTTTGATGATGAGAGCTTCAGAGTGCGTCGTACGTTAGAAGATATCTGAAGTCATGGGTGTCACTGGGTCATACGCCAGACCGTATAGTGAGTCATTCATTAGGCCGTCGACTTCATTGGGGAGTTAGAATGGGTCATACGCCGCTGGAGATAACAGATCAGAATGGATCATACGCTAGATCGTATCTGAGCTGCAGAATGGGCCGTCTGTTAGGCTGTATCTGACGAAAAGTAGTCGTACGCTAGACTACACCTCAGAATGTACCGTATGCTAGGTATTATCTGAGGAAAGAACGTCCAAATGGGTCGTATGCTAGACCGTATCGGATTTGTTGGAGGAGTCGTATGCTGTGCCGAATCAGGATGAGATAAGAATCCGAATGAGTCATACACTGCTGGGGATAAAGGATCAGAATGGATCGTACGCTAGATCGTATCTGAGTTGCGGAACGAACCGTCCGTTAGGCTGTATCGTTACTGGGGGTGAAGGATCAGAATGGATCGTATGCTAGATCGTATCTGAGTTGTAGACTGAGCCGTCCGTTAGGTTGTACCTGATAATGAAGGGGGTAGTCATACGCCAGACTACACTTCAGAATGTACCGTGCGCTAGGTAGCATCTGAGGAGATGAAGGTCTAACTGGGTCGTACATTAAACCGTATCTGAGCAGAATGAGCCGTCCATTAGGCTGAATCTGACGATGAAAGGGGTGGTCGTATGCTAGACTACACTTCAGAAATGTACCGTACACTAGGTAGCATCTGAGGAGATGAAGGTCTAACTGGGTCGTACATTAGACCGTATCTGAGCAGAATGAGCCGTCCGTTAGGCTGAATCTGATGATAAAAGGGGTAGTCGTATGCTAGACTACACTTCAGAATGTACCGTACGCTAGGTAGCATCCGAGGCCTTGAAGGTCCAAATGGGTCGTATGCTGGACCGTATTGGAGCTGTTGAAGGTCGGAATGGATCGTACGTTAGATCGCATCTGAGTTGAAAGAGTCATATGTTGAGCTGAATCAGAATGAACCGTACGCTAGGCTATATCTGATAGTATTTGTATACGTTGTATTTGCAATAAATGTCTGGGATGGGCTTATAGATGCCATCACTAGGAGGACGTCAGGATGAATGTTGTCATGGAGTGTATCTGAAAGATGTATTTGAATCTGAACGTAATCGATGAAGATGTCCGTCTGAATGACTCTCTATTTTGACTGTATCAGGAAGATAATTAACCTGAAAAATAAAGTCAGCTTCATGCCATGTCATGATGCATGAGATGCTTTATGCTTTCGAAAATAACTGCAAACGATGTATGCATGCGTATGCTGTGAAATGATGTAATGAGTGAATTATGCATCTGGAAAGTTCTTCCAGAGGACTCTACTGGGGAAAACAAATCTCAATCTTCTGGTTGGAGATACTGGTATCGGTGATCCTTTCTTAGCTGGGGATACTTGATTCTGTCTGAGGGTAGAAGTGTTCAACAGAAGCCTGGCTGGGGGTGGAAGAGATGACCCATTTGTCTAGTAATGCCACTCTCTTCTGGGAATGACTGGCTTTGCTGGGGAATAGGATTAGCAACGGATTCATTGGAAAGCATGATTAGACCTTCTCCTCGATCCTGAAGCCTAGTAGTAATCGCTATTTCTATTTTATGCACGCATTTTTGGTAAACATCGATCATATCCAAATGCATATATTAATTCGAATTAAATCAATGGACGTTTACGCAAACAAAACAGAGAAAGTAAAACAAGAGCATTTTTTTTGGAAATGAAATTGTATTGATTTTGAAAGAGGGCCTATAAACAGGCAATTCGTGTACAAGGAGACAGAAATCCTAGTAAGAGGAAATCGTCAGGCAAACAAAGAGAAAGCTATGCAGAAAAAGTCCTATCGATTCTAATTCCACTACTGTCATTATGTCTTCAAGCATCTCATCTCCTGCTGTCGGATAGAAGTGATTGGCTTGTTCAGTCCCTTGAACTTGGTTGAAGCTGACAGAGAACGGGACATAGTCATACGCTTTAATCCCTAATTTTGCCTGGACCACCTTTTCAGGTTTTCAGTCCACCAGGATACCCTTTTTTGCCCAAGCCGCCTTTTCAGGTTTTCGACTTGCCGGGTGTACGTTTTTATATGTTTATCCCTAATTTTTGCCCGAACCCTTTTGGTTCGCCGGGATGCCCTTACTTTTGCCTAGGTACATCGACCTAGCGGGTCTCTTTTATGCGTAGTATTTTTTGACTATGTCTGCGTTCACGGGATGTGGGAAGTCTTCGCCGTCCATCGTAGCAAGTATCATGGCTCCACCGGAGAATATCTTCTTAACTACAAACGGCCCTTCGTACGTGGGAATCCATTTGCCTCTGGGACCACCTTGTGGTAGAGTGATGCGCTTTACCACCAAGTCGCCAATTTGATACACCTGTCTCTTGACTCTTTTGTTAAATGCCTGGGTCATGCGCTTCTGATATATCTGCCCATGACAAACAGCCGCAAGTCTCTTCTCATCGATCAAGTTTATCTGGTCGAGTCGAGTCTGAATCCATTCATCTTCATCTAGGCCCGCCTCTTTCATGATTCTTAGAGAGGGAATCTGAACTTCCACTGGTAAAACGGCTTCCATTCCGTAGACTAAAGAGAAAGGAGTTGCTCCTGTCGAGGTGCGTACTGAAGTGCGATAACCGTGAAGAGCAAAGGGTAACATTTCATGCCAGTCTTTGTATGTTACTGTCATCTTTTGTATGATCTTCTTAATATTCTTATTAGCAGCTTCTACGGCGCCATTCATCTTTGGCCGGTACGGAGAAGAATTATGGTGTTTTATTTTGAACTGCGTGCAGAGTTCAGTAATCATCTTGTTGTTCAAATTAGTACCATTGTCAGTAATAATTCTTTCAGGGATGCCATATCGACAAATGAGATTATTCTTGATGAACCGTGCCACCACATTCTTGGTGACAGAAGCAAATGAGGCTGCCTCTACCCACTTTGTAAAGTAATCAATAGCAACAAGAATGAAACGATGTCCGTTGGAAGCAGTAGGTTTAATCTCTCCAATCATATCAATGCCCCACATTGCAAAGGGCCAAGGGGCTGTCAACACGTTTAAGGGAGCTGGAGGCACATGTATTTTATCCGCATAGATCTGGCACTTGTGACAAGTTCTGGCATGATAGTGGCAATCAGTTTCCATGGTAGACCAATAATATCCTAATCTCAGAATCTTCTTGGCCATCGTATGTCCACTAGAATGAGTCCCAAAAATACCGTCATGCATGTCTTCCATAATCTTTTCTGCTTCCTTTTTATCGACACAGCGAAGCAAAGTCGAATCATGATTACATTTGTATAATACTCCATTACTCAAAAAGAATTTAGCGGAGAACTTCCTCAGAAATTTTCTGTCATTGATGGATGCCCCTTCAGGGTATTCCTGAGCTTCTAAATATCTTTTCACTTCGTGGAACCAAGGTTTCTCCTGTACTTCATCAGTATTAAGCTCATAACAATGTGCAGGTTCATCCAATCGCTCAATGGTGATCATGGGAGCTTCATTGTCCCATCTGACTCTGAACATAGATGACATGGTAGCCAATGCGTCTGCCAACTGATTCTCTTCTCGTGGGATATGTTCGAATGTAATCTCTCCAAAGTAGGGGATTAGTGACAACACCTTCTCTCGATAAGGGATGAGATTCGGATGTTTAGTGTCCCATTCTCCTTTGATCTGACTGATTACTAATGCTGAGTCTCCGTACACACTCAAAAACTTGACCCGCCGGTCTATAGCAGCCTTGAGTCCCAAAATACATGCTTCATACTCAGCCATATTATTGGTACAATGAAAACATAGTCTAGCAGTGAAAGGCGTATGGTAACCCTCGGGAGAAATGATTACCACACCAACACCATTGCCCAACGCATTAGAAGACCCATCGAAAACCATAGTCCATCGGGATCCTAGTTCGGGTCCTTCATCCGATCCAGGTTCTTTATAATCAGTAACAAGCATGACATCCTCATCTGGGAACTCAAAATTCATAGATTGGTAATCATCCACTGCTTGATGAGCCAAATGATCGGCTATCACGCTTCCTTTGATTGCTTTCTGGGTAGTATACTGGATGTCGTACTCTGTTAGAATCATCTGCCATCTTGCTATTCTTCCGGAGAGAGCGGGTTTCTCAAATATGTATTTGATAGGATCCATCTTAGAAATCAACAAAGTGGTATGATTCAACATATACTGTCTTAGTCGGCGAGCAGCCCAGGCCAAAGCACAGCAAGTTCTCTCGAGCAGTGAGTATCTTGTTTCACAGTCGGTAAACTTTTTGCTAAGGCAGTATATAGCATACTCCGACTCCCCAGCAGAGTCGCCAGTTCTGTCATACGGTGAACTGACTTGGGGTATTTTGCTTTTTATCGCAATGTCGCGGATAGCAAGAGTCGCCACCGACTTTTCTTTTATCCAATAAGGAAAGGTGGAAAAGAACAGGAAAGACCTCAATAGATTTTGGGTTCGGGAGGTACATTATACAAAGGGAAGGTGTTAGCACCCTTTGTATCCATGGTTATCCATGGGCTCTTAATTGCGGGATCACTTATATTTTTGTCTGAAAAGTGTTCGTGAATTGTTTTAAAAAATGTTTCGAAAAGAGAGTTTAACTTTGTAATGATTCTCGTATGAATGTATACAAAGTATTTATCTTGGTTGATTTTGAAAACGGTTTAGAAAAATGTAACTTGGTAATGATTCTAGTATGAATGTATACCAAGTGGTGATTTTCTAGGATTTGCAAAGTGTGAGGGGTGGGAAATGTTTTAGGTTATGATCCAGCAATTGAGAGTTATACCTTCCTAAGGTCGGTATGAACGTTTCCTATCCTTATGAGGGTAAAACTGTCCTTACTATTGAGAAGTAAGTAATTTTACCCTTTGGATGTTTAAGGGTCATCGTAGGGTCATCGATAGGTCATTGAAGGCAACAATTGTGAGGATACCTTAGCATTCGAAGGGACGATCATCATTTAACCGTAGGCTACACCGAAGGGTCATCGAGGGACGAAATCATATATTCGAAGGCAACATCCGAGGGACTATGATTTATTTTATGATGATTTAATCGAAGGGCCATTGCTAAGTGTATCCCCACATTCGCGGGACATGACCGTAATACCGTAATATCATAAGGCAAAAGAGAGGTCCAAGATCACATATTTAAAGGCCGCATTTTAAAGTTAATTAGGTGATTATGATGAATCTCCACATTAAAATCAATACATTAAAAATAATACATTAAAATTAATACATTAAAATTAATTATTAAAATTAATTATTAAAATTAACACATTAAAATTAATTAAGCAATTTAGGGTGAGCCTCCACAAGGGTATCCCACAAATAAAGTGGAAGACCTAACGGCGGTCTTTTTTTCTGGGACATACGAACCTTTGCAAAATTCAACAAACGGGTTAGCATACCAAATCAAGGTGCAATCGAGGATTACACCGCAAAAGAAATCACAACAGTAATAGGATCAAATAAACAATGCCTGACTATGATAAAACATGAATGAAAAGTCATAACAGAAAAGCTGGCTACTGTCAGGTTCGCGCCTGCCTCGCCTAGCGAAGGCTTAGCGAATACTCGCTGCATGCTCGCTTAGCGATGTGCTAGCGAGCGGCTGCGGATTCCGGTTTTAATAACGATATAATGGCAACAAGCTTCACACTTTATAGCATTCATTACAGAGATTATGTGGTTAGACATTCAACGGTTCATGCATACTTAAATTCATATGTAAAACTTAAGATAGTTTCATAAATTCAATCATGATACCATGTGCAAATTAAGAACATAGGGTAGTAATAGCAATGCCAACCTGTTTGTAATCGAATGGTAACCTTGAATTGGCTGATCGGATCGAATTGAGCGGAAGTGACCTTGCCGCCGCCGGCTTTTCCTTCAGGGCTTCCTTTAGGGTTTTCCGTCTGTAAGCGCTAGGGTTTGCTTGCTAGAGTTCTCCTCTCTCCTTTTTTCACCTCTTTTCCTCCATTTTTACTTGTGCTTCCAAATAAGCCACCTGAGACAAATAGGAAGAAAATACCGCGTAATATCTAACAACATAAAGTGAACTAAAATAAATAATGATAAAATTTAATTGAATTAAGTCCTAAAATATGATATAACTTCATGTTATCACTAGGCGAGCGTGTAGCGAACAGGCCAGTTTGGGTCATTCGTGAGCTGGGCCTTCGTTCCTTTAAGATCAGTGTCATAAAAATGAGTCGGAGTGCCCTGAAAAAATGTCTTGAAATATTAATGGGCAAATTTTGGGGTATGACAGTAGTCAACTGCCACGAGTATGTATTTGTTACCGAAAGAGGATGGAAAAGGTCCCATGAAGTCTATCCCCCACACGTCGAAAATCTCTACTTCCAAAACGCCCTTTTGTGGCATCTCGTCACGTCTAGATATGTTTCCTGTGCGTTGACATCTATCACATTTCTTAATAGCCGCATGCACATCCTTCCATATATTTGGCCAATAAAAACCGGCTTGTAGGATTTTAGAGCAGGTCTTGGATGTACTTGCATGTCCACCATAAGGAGCGGAGTGACAGTGTTGGATTATATTTTCTACCTCTTCTTCGGGTATACACCGACGGAAAATACCATCGGGGCCTCTTTTAAAGAGTAAGGGGTCATCCCAGTAATAGTGTTTTATGTCATAGAAGAATCGTTTCTTCTGCTGGTAGGATAAAGTAGGTGGAACTATTCCGGCAGCTAAATAATTGACGAGATCAGCGTACCATGGTGTAACAGATATGGCTAAGGTGGTTTCTACCTGTTTATCAGCGTTATTTTCTCCCAAAGTAGCTATAAGTTTATCGTACGAGAAATCATCGTTAATTGGTGTTCTTTCCGGTTCAAGGTTCTCAAGTCTAGAGAGGTGATCTGCTACTACGTTTTTAGTTCCTTTCTTGTCTTTGATTTCCAAATCGAACTCTTGTAGCAACATGATCCACCTTAGGAGTCTAGGTTTAGCATCCTTTTTTGTTAAGAGGTATTTGATAGCAGCGTGGTCAGTGTAAATGATTATTTTGGCTCCGACCAAGTAAGAACGAAATTTATCTAGCGCAAATACTACTGCTAGAAGTTCTTTCTGGGTCGTGGCGTAATTCATTTGTGCTTCATCTAGAGTTCTACTTGCGTAATATATAACGTGAAGCTTTTTATCCTTTCGTTGTCCTAAAACAGCACCTACAACATAATCACTAGCATCACACATTATTTCGAATGGTTCATTCCAATCTGGTGTCTGCATTATGGGTGCGGAGATCAATGCTTGTTTAAGCGTTTGAAATGCTTCTAAACATTTATTGTCGAATATGAATTCAGCATCCTTCATCAATAGCCCGGTTAAAGGTTTAGTTATTTTAGAGAAGTCTTTAATGAATCGTCGGTAAAAACCGGCATGTCCTAAGAAGCTTCGTACTTCTCTCACAGTTTTCGGAGGTTGAAGGTTTTCGATTACCTCTATTTTGGCTTTGTCTATTTCAATTCCTCTATTTGATATAATATGTCCTAAAACAATTCCTTCTTGTACCATAAAGTGACATTTTTCCCAATTAAGTACTAGGTTTACTTTTGCACATCGTTCTAGAACTCTTTCTAGGTTTTCAAGACATTCCTCAAAGCTTTGTCCGCATACGGAAAAGTCATCCATAAATACTTCCATGATGTTTTCGAGAAAATCGGCGAATATTGCCATCATGCACCTTTGGAAGGTTGCAGGAGCATTACACAAGCCAAACGGCATTCGTCTATAAGTGAAGGTACCAAAAGGACACGTGAACGTTGTCTTTTCTTGGTCATCAGGATGAATTGGTATTTGAAAGAAGCCTGAGTAACCGTCTAGATAGCAGAAATGAGAATGTTTTGTTAATCGTTCTAACATCTGGTCAATGAATGGTAAAGGGAAATGATCTTTTCGGGTTGCTTTGTTTAGTTTCCTATAGTCAATGCACATTCTCCATCCCGATTCGATTCGTTTGGTTATAGTTTCTCCTTTTTCATTTTCAATAACTGTTATACCTCCTTTCTTCGGTACTACGTGTACAGGACTAACCCATTTGCTATCAGATATAGGATATATGATACCTGCCTCTAATAACTTGGTTATTTCCTTCTTCACTACCTCACTCAGGATCGGGTTTAGTCTCCTCTGGTGTTCCCTAGAAGTTTTACAGTCTTCTTCTAGCATGATGCGGTGCATACAAATAGAAGGAATTATTCCTTTAAGATCGGTGATGTTGTATCCTAGTGCGGTTGGATATTTTCTTAAGATATGCAGGAGTTTTTCTGTTTCGAGTTTTCCTAGGTCTGCATTAACTATCACTGGTCGTTCAAGTTCTAAGTCTAGGAATTCATATCTCAGATTTTTGGGAAGTGTTTTCAGGTCTAGGGTTGGTTTCTTAAGGCATTGCGTAGGGTCCGGTGTTATTGCTAAACATTGGTTAAGTTTGTCTTCTGCAAGATAGTCAGATGATTTGTCTTTTTCTAACTCTGTTTCTTTTATGCATTCATCGATGATATCCATGAAGTAACATGTATCTTCTATTGCAGGTGCTTTCAAAAATTGGGAAAGAATGAACTCAATTTTCTCTTCTCCTACTTCGAAAGTGAGTCGTCCTCGTTTTACGTCTATGATCGCACCGGCAGTTGCTAAGAACGGTCTTCCCAGTATAATGGGTGTAACTTCATATTCTCTAATGTCCATAATTATAAAATCAGTTGGAATGTAGAATTGACCTATGCGCACGGGAACGTTTTCAAGAATTCCTACAGGATATCTAATTGAACGATCTGCTAGTTGCACAGACATTTTAGTTGGTCTTAATTCTCCCATTTCTAGTTTCTTGCATATGGATAAAGGCATAACACTAATACCGGCTCCTAAATCGCATAAGGCTTTGTCGATGACAAATTTTCCTATGTGACAGGGTATAGAGAAGCTACCCGGGTCTTTGAGTTTAAGAGGCATATTCTGGATTATAGCGCTACATTCAGCAGTGAGTGTAACGGTTTCGCTATCTTCAAGTTTCCTTTTATTAGAAAGAATTTCTTTTAAGAACTTGGCATATGAGGGCATCTGCGTAATAGCTTCTGTAAACAGAATTGTGACGTTTAATTGTTTCAGTAGGTCAACAAATTTTTTAAATTGGCCCGCATCTTTGGTTTTAATAAGCCTTTGAAGGTAAGGGATAGGTGGTTTATAAGGTGGTGGAGGTACATAATGTTCCTTCTTTTCTACGGTTTCCTTATTACTCTTTTCCTTTTCCTTAGTTTTATTTTCTTCCTCAGTTGACTTTTTAGAGTTTTGGTTTTCTATCCTTGGGTCAGATGGTCCTTCCACTTCCGTTCCACTTCTTAGTATGATTGCATGAGCGTGGCTTCTCGGGTTAGGTTGGGGCTGTCCAGGAAATGTACCAGTTGGGGCAGCAGTAGGCGCTTGTTGTTGAGCTACTTGTGATATTTGTGTTTCCAGCATTTTGTTATGGGTAGCCAGGGCATCTATTTTACTTGCTAGTTGTTTAATTTGTTCGCCAGTGTGTACATTCTGGTTTAAGAAATCTTTATTGGTTTGCTGTTGAGAAGCTATAAAGTTTTCCATCATAATTTCCAAGTTGGATTTCCTAGGGGCGTTATTGTTAGGTGTAGATGGGATCGGCTTTTGATATCCCGGAGGTATAGCTGGGGCTTGATTCGGAGATTGTCCAGGTGCGTATAAAGCATTATTACTCTTATATGAAAAATTTGGATGATTCTTACAATTTGAGTTATAGGTATGCGAGTAGGGGCTTCCTTGAGCATAGTTTACTTGCTCCGCTTGGATTCCTGTTAGGAGTTGACAATCTGCAGGAGTGTGACCTTGGATTCCACAGACTTCGCAATTCTGAGTTAGGGCAACCACGGTGGCTGGAGGTGATACATTTAAACTTTCAATTTTCTGGACCAGAGCATCCACTTTTGCGTTAACATGATCAAGGTTACTTATCTCGTACATGCCAATTTTAGTTTGAGGTTTTTCTACCATTGTTCGTTCGCTTCCCCACTGATAGTGGTTTTGGGCCATGCTTTCGATAAGTTGGTAAGCATCAGCATAAGGTTTGTTCATTAGTGCACCACCTGCGGCGGCGTCTATTGTTAACCTCGTGTTGTACAAGAGACCATTATAGAAGGTATGAATTACTAACCAGTCCTCTAAACCATGGTGTGGACAAAGTCTCATCATGTCTTTGTATCTTTCCCATGCTTCGAAAAGAGACTCGTTATCTTTCTGTTTAAATCCATTTATCTGGGCTCTTAACATAGCTGTTTTGCTCGGCGGAAAATATCGGGCAAGAAAGACTTTCTTTAACTCGTTCCATGTGGTGACTGAGTTGGAAGGAAGAGACTGGAGCCATCTTCTAGCGCTATCTCTTAACGAGAAAGGAAAAAGACGAAGTCGAATTGCCTCTGAAGTGACACCGTTAGCTTTAACAGTATCAACGTATTGGACAAATACGGATAAATGAAGGTTTGGATCCTCGGTAGGATTTCCAGAGAATTGGTTCTGTTGTACTGCTTACAACAGTGAAGGTTTAAGTTCGAAGTTGTTTGCTTCGATTGCGGGTGGAGCAATACTCGAATGTGGCTCATCTTGCGATGAAGCGGCGTAATCTCGAAGAGCACGAGCTGGTTCTGCCATCTCGGGTATCGGCGAAGGAAGAAGATTTTTGAGATCAGGAAGTTCGACAGGAGGGAGATTGTTCGCAGCATGGTATTCCCGAATTCGTCGTAAGACTCGGAGATATAGTTCGATATCGTTGATTCGTAAGTAGAACGGCTCGCCTTGTGAGCGAGTATGTGGCATACAAATCAACGAAAGAAAGAAAAGAAAAGAAAAATAAGCCTTAGTCTCTACAGCGTAACAGAAGAGTTACGATATCGACTAAATAAAAGTCCCCGACAACGGCGCCAAAAACTTGATCGCGACTTAATGAGTCGAATTTGGGGTACAAACTGCAAGTGCACAGTTCTATCGCGTAGTTTTAAAAGATATCGATCCCACAGGGACTTATGAATCGATATACCGTTTTCTAAGGTTACTTCGTAAAGCTAAGGCGGATAATACTTTGATTGTTCGGGGGAAAAGTTAAAATTAAAATAAGATCTAAATTAAATATTAATTAAGCGGATATCGGTATGTAGTTCGTCGTAATTAGGGAATCAATTCTTCGTTGGTTTCTTGGTTTTAAAACAAATCCTTTCAGTAGACACTATTGATTAAAAGTCTTATCTCAAACTCTCGCTCTGTTGAATAAACTATGATTTTAACGTAGCTGTCACTTATTAGTTAAGTCCAAAATCACTTTTTGAAAACAATAGAATCCGTAGAAACTCTTTTTAAGAAAACACTAAACGTTTAAACATCCTTGTCTCAAACTCTCGCTCTGTTGACTTAGATTATATAATTAAATTCAAATGCTTAACTCTCGTCCTCACATTCAACCTTTAAAAATACTTTTTGAAAAAGATTAGAATTTAATTAACTCTAAAAATTGCTTTCGCCCTGATCTAGAATTAATGTCCAATTTACACTGTCCAGTTAAAAACTCAAACTCTCGTTCTATTGATTTCAACTTCTTTATGTCTTTTACTTTCGTACAAAATCTTGTTATTAAACCTGTAAATTGAGACCGTAAAAAGAGTGTTTTTATTTTTAAATGTAAGTAAACCAACTTAGTTTTGATTCCTTCATTCCGCTTACTCTACATACCGATACCTAAATAAATTAGCCAGACATGCTTAACAGATCTAAATAATCAGCATGCATAAATAATTCCATCTCAGGCAAATAATATAAATAAACAGTAAAGCAGAGCATATATAAATTCAAACAATAATTAAAGAACCTGAATAATTTATAGCAATCTCGAACACTCCACCACAGACCGGTTGGATTTGTTCTTGAATTCTTCAATCGGACAGGAAAATAAAAGTGAAGGAATAAAAGTCTAGGGTCTAACGTAAGGTTAGATCTAGTAAAAGATACACAATAGTTTCCGGTGTAGAAACTATTGTGCGAAAAATTAATTAAGTGCTGAAAGATTAACTGGAAAGGAAAGTAAAAATAAGAATTGCAATTAAAAGCAAAAACAGTAAAGGAAAAATAATGGTATGCTTACACGGCTGGTAGAAGAAAATTGAACGAAGCGGCCCGTCCCAGGGTTTGCCAAAAGCTACTATTTATATTGGTCACTTGTTGTAACTGTTTCCAGAGGTCTTCCGTGTAAAGAGTCTTCACGTTGCAAATGGTCAAGCGTAACAACAGGCCTCAACGTCTTTGTTGCGCTTCTGAAGCCAAAAATATAGGGGAATGGTGTGACGTACGTCACACCATGTGTTACGCTCGTAACACAAGTAGGTAGGGCGTGACGCTCGTCACAGCTTGTGTGACGCTCGTCACGGGCGCAGCGCCTTGCTTTTGGGCTGGGCTTTGGCTTGGTGGAATTTGCTTCTTTTCATTTCTTTTTGCACCTCCTTTTCTTCCTTTTTCACTTGTGCTTCAAATAAGTTACCTGAGATAAATAGAAAGAAATACCGAGTAATATCGAATAAAATGAAGTAAATTGAAGTAAATAATAATATAATTTAATTAAATCGAGTCCTAAAATGTGATATTATTTCATGTTATCAACATACTTGATAATAATTCTTGCTTGAGGGCTCGATAGAAGTCCCGCCCAAGTAGGTCAAAACGCCTCGCCCAAGGGACTGGTAGTCTTATCAGCCGAGCTATAAACAATTTTGTCTAAGGGACTTATATTCCCCATGATAATTATACTCTAGTCTGAGGGACTTAATGTCTCCTCGTGTGGGACGAAACTCAAGGGTCATGCTTGAGAGGCGCGGTAGATGTCCAGTCTGAGAGACTTGATAACAAATCTTACTTGAGGGCTCAATAGAAGTACTACTTAAGTAGGTCAAAATATCTCGTCTGAGGGACTGGTAGTCTTGTCAGGCAAGCTATATACAATTTTGTCTGAAATACTTAGATTCTATATACTAACTAAACCCTCGTCGGAGAGACTTAGTGTCTCTTCAACCAAACCTCCCAGGGTGGCTAAAGACCTTATTAGAGGAAGCTGTAGTTCTTATGTCGTATATTAATGACATTGTGTTGGCAAGGAAACACCATGCATGAAATTACAATTGTTAAGTCTATTTTAGAACCTTAAATATATTCATGGAACTTATGGATGAACTTGAATGCATTCACCACTAAATTTCTTTATGCATTGAAGCCTGAATTATGGATCATATAGTGATACAGTAACTGAGCTATTAATCAGAACCAGATTCTCAATTAATACATATAATATTAAAAACATTTCATGTTAGTTTGAATTTTGATCATATCCTAGGTAAGTTATAAAATTTCATATTGGTTTGGATTTTGATTATATTCTAAGTAAGTTGTAGTACTAATACATATAAAATAGATGATAATGCTCATTCTTTAATCTCAACCAATAAATATTATTAATAACAAATTAAAAATTATGAAAACAGTCGAATCATAGTAGAAATATTTTATATGTAATTATACAAAATGCCACCATTAAGATAAGGAATTTCCATTATATTGATGGTAAATTATCAAGCCATCCATCCTTATTTACAAAGGATGACAAACTATATTCATTTAAGTTTAAGCTATTTGCTTTCTTCTCCCATCCAACACGTTTCTCAGTACTAGCCCCTGGTCCTGTACAATTTACTTCTGCAAAGATAGTATTTTGCCTGCATAAATTTATTTAAAAATTAAATAAATATATAAATATAAGAGAAAATTGAAAGAAAACCGAGGACGACCTTCAAAAAATACTTGTGTTTTTCTATTATGTAATAAAATAAAACTTACGCTTGAATTGTCGTTAAATTCCATTGATCCCATCCTTGAGGAGTTACCACGGACGAGAAATATGTTTCCCAAAATATAACTCTCGAGTAAGGACCCCAAGGTCTACCCAGATTCACTTGACCATTTCCATCGATGCGTCCTCCTTTAAAAACATAACCATTTGGCTTATTTGGTGAATCTCTACGTTGTGCGGTGACAAAACCTATAGGTTTGGATTTCGCTTGAACAGCATTGATGTTACAATTCTATAACAAGTAAAAATTCATGAAAAAATCATATAACTATTACTAAAGGTTAACATGTTTCATCAAAATGAAAGAACTTTATTCTCAATGAATTACCTCAAAATAAGATTGACCTTCACCAAAAATGAAGTCCGTTTCACCTTCGACATAACAATTTTTAAAATATTGACGCCTCTTTGATGAAAGCAAAGTATCTTGATAGCCGGTGAAACTACATTCAAAAATTGCAGTCTTATCACCATATAGTGAAGCAGCTACTGCTGGTCCATCATATCCATGTGTGTTCTACAATCGCACAGAATGCATTAGAAATAGTCAAAGATTCAAAGTTGATATTTCCCTCTTGAATCGATCTAATTAAAGATAGAACAAAAATCTATATAGACTAATCTAACACAAAATATTAACCTTATTAACAAATAATAAAATCTAAATCTAAAATCTCAAGACAAACACTTTCTATATCAACAAACCTTGAATGTAATGCCACTCAAAATTACATTAGGTGGAGATGAATGAAATGTTGCACTATTAGAAGTGCCAATATCATTAGCTGCATCATTGTAGGTAATGATTGTGCTATTATTACCAAATCCTTTTAGAATAATGCATGGCTTTCTTGGGTGTATAAAAACTTTTTCCCTACACAATTTAAAAATATGAACACATTATAAAAAAAAAATATTTATTATCAAATTAACATGTAACAATATTTTTACTTACTTGTATACACCAGGATTTATTTTAATTAGAACCCATTGATCATTTGGATTCTTTACAGAATCAATGGCAGCTTGAACTGTTTTAAATGCTCCTTTTCCTCCTTGATCAACAATGATGGTGTTTCCAACTTTATTACCACCACAATCTATAGCTCTTCCAAGAGAAAAACAACTCATAAACAATACTATAAGAAACATCATTGATATTGGAAGAAACATTGTCATAGTTGGTGATAATCTTTTTTTTTCTTCTTCGAGCATAAATACACTTGAAAATTAACACATCAATACTTAATAATTTATTTTGTCAGATATTATTAATTTATTTATTTTTAAATATGAGATTCTCCTCTTTAAGATATGGGATCATTTTCCTAAAATGTGCCAAACTTTTTCAACAAAGATATCTCATAGTATATTCACGTTATTTCTTTTTCTATATATAAAGATCATGTTGGATACACCAAACTTTTTCCTTTGACTCTCAAAAATAAAGTATATTTTAACCCTTTTTCTATGTTAATTTAGCAAAACAATGGGCTCATTTTGAAAGTTATTAAATATTAATAAGTTATTAGATACATATATTTGAAATTAACTAACTTTTTAAAATTATATATCAAAATAATCATATTTTTAATTTATTTCCCAAACTAATCAATGTTTCATGTAAAATGTGAGAGCATACGTAACTTCAATTGGCGCATGTATGTAAAATGTAAGAGCAAGTGTCACTATAAATGATGCATGCATATAAAATATGGGAGCATGCGCTATTCCAATTGACGCATGCATGTAAAATGTGAGAGCATGCATCACTGCAATTGACGTATCCATGTAAAATGTAGAAGCATGCGTTACTACGATTGACGCATGCATGTAAAAGAATAAAGGAGCAGCCACATGTATGCTGTTAATTGCAATTAAATTCTGTTTTTACCCTTTCAAAACTAACATAATTTATTTGTAGAGTCACTTTAGTTGTATTTTAGAGTTGTATCATTTTATTCTCTCAATGTATAAATACACTTGTAATATTCCCAATTCAAAATTAATGCCAAAATCAATATTCATCCAACATTACTCTTTTCTCTAATTCTCTCTCAACTTCATCTTCCCCAATTTTCTTTTCTTCCACCATTGTCAAACCTTCAATTTTCAGTTTTATGTTCTAACATTTGGCATCAAGAACATTGGTTATCGATCCTAATCCGCTGCAACAATGGCAACCGTTTCCAATGATCGAATTTCCACAAATCTCCCGATTCTTGATTCGAAGAACTATGATAAATGGACAAAACAAATGAGGGTTTTTGTTGGTTCTAAGTGTTGGCAGCAATTTTGGTAAAACAAAGAGTGTTCACAAGATGTTGCATGTGATGTCTTAACATAAGATATCTTGTACCTGCTGGAGATTTAAAATGGAATTATGCAGGATTGTTTCAGGATGTCATACCCGATGTCATGACATCTAATATAATGTACCTGCTGGATATTTAAAATGGAATTATGCAGGATTGTTCCAGGATGTCAGACCCGATGTCATGACATCTGTACACAGAACATTCAGGGTGAATGTTATGTGTTATGTGATTGCGCTTTTAATGGCAATCTATGTTTGATTGAGGAGTTAATTGCAAACACATTCAATCATTAATTACAACCTGATTTACTTATTTTCCAAAGAGATCTAATCAGCTGTCATAAGAAGATTTGAATGGAAAATAGTTTTAGGGTTTTATGATGTCCAAGCCCAGCTGAAAGCTTCTATAAAAAGGACATGGAAAACCTGATTTGATACACAAGAAATATAGAGCGAAATATTGAGAGAGAATAAGGGTTTGTGTCTTGTGTGGTCGTGTGACTTGTAAGCCATTCAATTCATCCATAGATGATTGAATGGTCTGATTTGTGAGTTATAATTTGTCACTCAAAGCTTTTAAGCATGGGTGTGTGTTGACTTGATTGAAGCTGCTAAGTAAGATCAAGTGTGTATCTTTGAAGAGTATCTTTTTTTCATAAGTAATTGTTGTTTATTATCACTTGTGTGATTGAGGGGGAGTGAATGGGATCTCATATCTAAGAGTTCTTAGGTAGAAATCATACGGGTAGAGATTAGGTGAAAAAGATTGTAACTTGTGGAGTGTAATGAGAGTCTTTAAACTGATTCTATTTAGTGGATTTCCTTCCTGGCTTGGTAGCCCCCAGATGTAGGTGAGTTGCACCGAACTGGGTTAACCATTGTTTGTGTCTCTTGCATTACTATTCTTTATCTTTATCCTGTTTGCATTATTCAGATATTAGTGTCGTGACATTATCTTCGACATCTCATACCTGATACCAGAATTTCAGTTTTGTTTGGTTATCAAGAGGTGCTTGAGATCGTCGTCAATGGAGTTACACAATTAGGGGCAGAAGCTACCGACATTCAAAGAGCTACACACAAAGAAGAGAAGAAGAAGGATTACAAAGCCCTATTCTTGATTCATTCGTGTGTTGATAACGATAATTTCGAGAAGGTTGGCGATTGTGAGTCGGCGAAGCAAGCATGGGAAATCTTGGAGAAAGCATATGTCGGTGCCGTCAAAGCGAAGGTTGTAAGGTTACAAACTTACAAGCGACAATTCGAGTTAAAACAAATGGAAGACAAAGAAACGATCAACGATTACATTACGCGTATTACCCGGTTAGTTAATCAAATCAAATCTTGTGGGGAAACGATTCTTAAGCAGAATGTTGTATCGAAAGTATTGCGTTCGTTAACGCCGCGTTTCGATAACATAGTTATGGCTATTGAAGAATCAAAGGATCTAACAACTTTGAGCAAGGATGAATTACAAAGTTCGTTAGAGGTACATGAACAAAGGATGGATGAGAGAGGCACCGACAAAGCCAAAGCGGAGATTGCTTTGCAAGCGCGTTTCAATGAAAAGAATAAGAGGTCGAAAGGAAAATTTGCGGCGAGAGGTAAATCAAATTTTCAGAATTTTGGTTCAAATGATTCGCAAAATTCAAAGCATTCGACGAGTGAAAAGGGTGAAAGTAACTCCAAGGATAGTGGTCATAGAAATGGTTTCAAGAAGCGTGATGTGAGTAAGGTGCAATGCTACAAGTGTATAAAGTTTGGACACTTTGCAAATTCGTGTCGTGGTAAATCGAATGAGAATCACAATAATGAAGCCAAGGTTGCTAGGGAAGAGGTAGATGATGAGGACACACTTCTAGTAATGATCACGGAGGAGAGTTATGGAATTACGGATGTTCTGGGAAGCAGCTACAGTAGTGACAGTTTGCGGGACAACAACTGTACCGTTCTGGAAAATAGCGAGAAAATGAATTCGGATCGAAATGCATTGGTTATCGTTCGTGATGGAGTCCAAGGGAGAAATGAGTGGTACTTGGATTCCGGTTGTTCAACACATATGACGGGTCGAAAAGATTGGTTTGTGCAAATCAATCAAGCGGCAAAAAGTAAAGTCAAATTTGCCGACGACACCACTTTAAGCGCCGAAGGGGTAGGAGATATTTTGATCGGAAAAAGGAATGGTGGATATTCAAGGATCAAAGATGTCTTGTATATACCGAGAATTAAGTGTAATCTTTTAAGCATTGGCCAATTACTTGAAAGAGGATACAAAATTCGGTTGGAGGATAATATTTTACGCGTTTTGGATTCAAATGGTGTGTTGATTCTAAAAGCACCAATGGCTGCCAATAGAACCTTTAAGGTTGAGTTAAAGGTTATGGAGCATCGTTGTCTAGCTATCTTGGCAAGTAGAGATGAGTGGTTATGACATTACCGTCTTGGTCACCTTAATTTTAGGGATCTAAGAAAGTTGCAACAAGTGAAATGGTAACGGGGCTGCCACACATTAGTAATCCAACTGAATTGTGTGAGGAATGTGTGAAGGCTAAAAAACACAAGAATGTGTTTAGCAAAGATGCGGGTCGAAGAACCAAAGGCTTACTTGAGGTGGTATGTTCCGACGTTTGCGGACCGATGCAAGTAGAGACTTATGGTGGCAATCGATATTTTGTTACGTTCATTGACGATTTTAGTAGGAGGCTTTGGATATATCTTATCAAGAGAAAAGATGAGGTATTTGGAGTTTTCAAGAATTTCAAATCCATGGTGGAGCGCCAAAGCGGTCGGAAGCTCAAAATTCTCAAAATGGATGGTGGAGGTGAGTATACCTCTAGTGAGTTTGGGAAGTTTTGTGATCTTGAGGGAATTGTACGTGAGGTGGTGCCTCCGTATACGCCTCAACAAAATGGGGCTGCCGAGAGGAAAAATCGTACGATAATGAACATGGTGCGTAGTATGCTTTGTGGGAAAAATTTGCCTAAGGAATTGTGGGGTGAGGCCGTGTCTACAGCCACCTACTTGTTGAATAGGTGTCCCACTAAGAAGCTGTAGAAACTCACACCGAAAGAGGCTTGGAGTGGCTTCAAACCGAATTTGAATCATTTATGCGTTTTTGGATCGATTGCATATCGTCATGTACCAGACCAACTTCAGAAGAAATTGGATGATAAGGGTGAGAAGCTGATATTTGTAGGATATCACTCTACTGGAGGGTACAAGTTATTTGATGGAAAAAATTGGAAGATCGTCATAACCCGGGATGTGACTTTTGATGAAGTCAAAACTGCAGAAAATGCAGTAGTAATCGGTTACCCTACTGGCAGTAATAGATTACCCACAGAAAAACAGCAGTAACAGTTTTTTGAAATCACTGATCCGGAGACTTCCGACACCGTTGTACCAGCACCTATAGTAGCGCAAAATGATGTTGTTTATAATGGTAGACCAGTGAGACAAAGAGCCTTGCCTCATAGACTCCGAGATTACGAAAGATTCCAAGATAACGAAATGAATAACGATGGTGATTTTGTTCATTTCGCGCTTATGGCCGAATCCGAACCGGTAAATGAGGAAGAAGCCTTAAGTGATCCTAAGTGGATATGTGCAATGAAAGAGGAGCTGGAATCTATTGAGAAAAACGGTACTTGGGAGTTGGTCGATTTATCACTTAGAAAGAAACCGATAGGTGTGTGATGGGTCTATAAGGTTAAAGCAAATCCCAAAGGTGAAGTAATCAAGCACAAAGCTCGATTAATGGCGAAGGGATTCTTGCAACGAGAAGGTATAGACTATGAGGAGGTATTCGCACCGATGGATAGATTAGAGACTATTCGTTTGGTTGTTGGTATTGCGCATAACAACAATGGGATGGTTTACCAAATGGATGTCAAATCTGCATTTTTGAATGGTCCTCTTGTTGAGGAAGTCTATGTGGGGCAGCCACCCGGTTTCATGATAAAAGATCAAGAGATGAAGTATTATAAGCTACACAAGGCGTTGTATGGTTTGAAATAAGCTCCAAGAGCTTGGAACAAACGTATTGACGACTTTCTTATTGACATTGGTTTCAAACGATGTGTATCCGAACATGGAGTTTATGTGAGATCGGATACGAATGATGGTGTGATTATACTTTGCTTGCATGTTGATGATCTCTTGATTACGGATAGCCATGACAAGAGTGTTTCAAGGTTCAAAAGTGAGCTCATGAGAGAGTTTGAGATGACGGACCTTGGTGTCATGAATTACTTCCTTGGCATAGAGTTTCACAAGTCAAAAGTGGGGCTGCTGAAGGTGAGAAAAACAAGAAAGGGGGGGTTTGAATTGTTTGGAAAATAAGCGCTTTTTCAAAAATAAAAATCACACAAGGAATTTATACTGGTTCGCTTATAACACAAAGCTACTCCAGTCCACCCGGCCAAGGTGATTTCGCCTTCAACAAGGACTTAATCCACTAATCTTGAAAGATTGATTACAAACAACGTCTAAGAGAAAGATCTCTTAGTCCTCTCAAGTATACAGACTGCGCAGAGTCACTTGAGGAAATAAAAACAAGGATAAAGACTTATGTAATCTAGAGTGCTTCTAAGATAAGCAAATATTACAACAGCAAGAACAAAGTGTTTCACGTTCTAAGCAAAAGCTTCGTGAAGATTGAGAGAATAAAACGTGTTTATGTGTGTTGATGTTTCAGTAAATTCTTCTGCTTTTAATGTTGATTTGCAGTCCTTTATATATAGGAGTGAAGTAGTCGTTGAAGGTGATGGCCAATAATTTAAATTAATGCCATAACTTATATAGCTTCTTGCCAAGACAACTTTCTTTCCTCGAATGACTACTTTCCAAATATAGTTCCTTTTCATTTGAATTTGGAGTTAACGTCTCTTTTTGTATTAGGAAATCCATTGCCAAGCCTTTATTTGAAGTTAACGTTACTCTTTCTTTATTAGGAAATCCATGATCAGAGTCTTCATGTTTCTTGGAATCTTGCTATCTAACTTGATGTTGATCTCTTTTGAAGTTCTGATGGTTTCTTCAGATAGCGCTGAGAGCTTCTGGAGTTTGACATACCGTTGTTCAGAGTCAGAACTTCTAGAGCGTACTTCTTGTTCAGATGCTTCTGATATTTTGCTGTTTTGATCAGAGTTAGATCTTTTTGAACGTGTTTCTACTTCAGATGCTTCTGGTCTTCTGATAATTTGTATCTGATATGATTCTGTATCTGATGACGTCATCAGATCTCTTCCTTCTTTCCTTAGAACCCTGCACACTTAGAAACTTTTCGTTAGGGTGCCATTTTTGGTTTCATCCTTTGTTATCATCAAAATCATGGAATCTGTTGTAGAACAATTTTTGTTCTTACAATCTCCCCCTTTTTGATGATGACAAAACAAACTTAATTAGCAGATGAAACATAAACAATATCAGATCAGATAGACAAGAGCTCCCCCTGAGATAGGCTAGGGAGTTCAGAAGTCCTTACTAGAGCTTCCAAGCAATGAGGTTTCTTGATACCTTCTGCAATTTCTTAAGTCTAGTGTTAGATAAATTTATTTTTAAGAAAAATATGTTGCAGAGTGCTTAAGGTATTTAGACAGTATTTTCATCAGAGCTATTAATGACTTCTCCCCCTTTTTGTCAGAATCAAAAAGACATAGCAAAAAAGAATAATTCAAGAGAAAAAACATTGTATTCAGATAAAAAGGCAACAGAGACAAAGGACAAAAAGAACAAGTAAACATCAGAAACAAGCAAAACAACAGGCAAACAAAATCCTAAGTGCCTAGGGGTTGGGAGGCGGAGGCATTCTCTGAAGCAATTGAGCTAGCATGTTCTGAATGTTGTCGTTGACAGTGTCTTGTTTATCCATTCTGGCATGGAGTTCCTTCTGACCTTTCTTCAGTTCTTCCAGCGTCTGGAGAACCATAGGAACAACAGATGAGGACTCCCCCTGAGTCAGAGCCTGCTGTGCTTCAGCAGCAGCCTTTGCTTCAGCTTCAGCAGCAGCCTGTGCTTCAGCTTCGGCAGCAGCCTGTGCTTCAGCTTCGGCAGCAGCAGCAGCATCGGCCAGAGCTTTAGCTTCAGCTTCCTTTGCCCTTAGGATTTCAGCTTCCCTTGCTCTTTCTTCCTCCAGCCTTCTGGCTTTTTCTTCAGCTTCTCTTGCAAGTCTCTCTTGTAGTCTTGCCTCAGCATCTCTGATGTAGCCATTTCTGACTTGCTCAGAGATGTTCTTCAGTTTAAAAGCCTCAGAGGTCATCCAGCCAATGACTCTGTTCCAGTGTGTCCTTACAGAGTCAGGATCATCACTGACTTCAGAGTTAATGGTCAGAGACTTGACCTTTTGTACTGAAGCCCCTGCGACCAGCATTATGGCTTCCTCAAGGGTAGGTACGGAAAGGTTAGGTTCAGAGGTTTGAGGTTTGAGGTTGGAGGGCTGAGGTTTAATGTTAGAGGTTCAGGTTCAGCTTCAGGTTCAGGTTCAGGTTCAGCGGAGGTGTTTGGAGGGGTGATATCAGAGGTGTGGAGGTCAGAGGGTTGAGCTTCAGAAGGTTGGTCGTCAGAAGGGATGTTGGTTGTTTGTTCTGGGGGAGGTGAAGTTACTTCAGATTGTGTTGGTTGTTGTGAAGCAAGGTTTTGAGCCTGAATTTGGGCTAAGGTTGGAGAGCTAGGGTCAGAGTGTTCTGGGTCAGAGGAGAGGATAAGGTATGGAGGTGATTCTGGGTCTGAAGATGATGAAGAGGAAGTGGTTTGGTTCATTTCTTCAGCTTCAAATAGATGTAGTGATGTATGGGCAAGATTAATTTTGGGTAGAGGTTGTGAGGTTCTGGTCGTAGAAGGTGGGGTTTCAGAGGATGTGTATATAGGTGGTGTTGGGAGAGGGTTAGAAGAAGCCATAAGATGTTCAGAGGGAATAGAGGGAGCAGACTTACCAGTAGTTACTTGTAGAGGTGCTGGAGATCTGGTTCTAGAAGTTTCTCCTAGCCTTGCTCTCTTTGCCTTTGAAGACTTCTTTGAAGAGGGACCTCTTTTGAACCTAACAAAATCTTCTTCTGAAGCTAGACAATCATCCAGTCTGAAGTCAGAGATGTCGACTCCTTCATCCTTCAGACGCTGCATATAGAAGAGGATAGCTTCTCTGGGTTCATTCTTGTAGAACCTTGCAAGACCATGGGGCAGCTTCCTCTGATCTTTCAAGGCGTCCCAGGAGGTGTCCAACGTGGGTCTGACTTGAATCTTCTTCAAGATTCCCATACTTTTCAGATTTCTGGCGTTCATAGGCCTTCCAGTATCTATCGCCAGATCATCCATAAGCTTGTTCTTCTCCAGATGATCTACCAGCCCATTTTCGATGAAAACATCAGACAGAAGCCTTCCCAGAGGGATGTAGGCTCTGGGTTTCATGTTGTTTCTTGTCTCCCTTACAGAGTCTCTGAGATATCTGAAGAGTAGTGCAGGAAGGCAGAGCTTCAAACCCTTGTGAATGCAATACAGAATGCATTTCTGATCTGTATTGATGTAGTCAGAGGAGTTTGATGCTGGACGGTGATGAATGGTTCCCAGAATGATCTTGAGCCATACTCTGAGGTTCTGATGAAGTTCTTTGTTCTTTGATGGATTGCCTTCAGTGTTTTGTTTGAAAATGGTTGGATTTATTTCCTGAGCAATGCGCCTTGACCTAGGGTTGATGTTGTAGATCCTTATTCCTCCATCTTTCTCCATGTTCAGTAAAGAAGCAATTGACTTTTCAGTAATTACTATCTTTACCCCCAATACGTAGGAGACGATGAAATGGTCATCAGCGTCAGCAAATCTCCAGAATTCTTTGATGAGATTTGGGTAAACAGGGCCATAAAGCCTTTGGAAGTAGTTTTCCCACCCTTGTAGATGGAGTTCTTCAGTAAGATCTACTCCATTTCTCTTCATGTTGTTGAAGTCCACTAGAGTTTCACACAAAACTTCCAGTCCCTCAAAGGGAGTTGCTAGGTTTATGTGGGGTTCACGATCAAGAACATGGGGTTCCTTGTAAACTGGAGTAATGGAAACGCCTGTAACTGTTGGAGTGGAAATGCTTGAACTTTGGGCTGTAGCGTTGGATTCCATTTGTTGAGAAAAGTTGAAAACTTGTTGTTGTTGAGCATCCATAGTTGATGAAGAAAAAGATGAAGATGAAGTGTTTGTAGAAATGCTTCAGAGAGGGTTTGAGAGTGAGTGAGAGTGATAAGTGTGTGAAATGTGAGAGGAGTGTTTAAATACCCTAAACGAAAACACATGCAAAACGACACACAATTCAGCGTTGGCACAAAACACAAGTTAGCACGCTTGGGGGAAAAATGATTAAGGCTCATTAATGAATGTCTAATCCCAACAGTATGCACACTGCTCGAGGAGATCTCAATCGTCTGGCCTTTGAATTTCTTCTGGACAGCTGTCTAGAAGTTCCAAAGTTAGACGCTAAGTGCTCCACGTGTTTTGATGTATCTGATCTTCAGGAATACCAAAGGATTGGTTCCTGGAGATTTCTAACTCAGATATCTTCTTAACTGGTAGAAGTATCAGAGTCAGAGGCAGAAGCACATTTGTTTATGTCAGAGTCTCATTTTACATCTTCAGAGCCACACTTCATTCGGGGCAATTTTGAATGTTCAGATTTTCTAAGATAAAAAGAAATCTATCTTCAGCTAGAGGCTTAGTAAAGATATCTGCCCATTGATGATCTGTATCAATGAACTTCAATGTTACTATCCCTTTCTGAACATAGTCTCTGATAAAATGATGTTTTATTTCAATGTGTTTAGCTCTGGAGTGTAGAATGAGATTCTTACTTAGACAAATGGCAGCAGTATTATCACAGAAGATAGGAATGTTACTCTCGAAGATTTGCAGATCTTCTTACTGATTCTTCATCCAGAGCATCTGAGTTGTGCATAGTGATGCTGAGATGTATTCTGCTTCTGCAGTTGATAGAGCAATAGTTGACTGTCTCTTGCTAGCCCAGGATATCAGATTGTTTCCCAAAAGCTGACAATTTCCAGATGTGCTTTTTCGTTCTAGTCTATCTCCTGCATAATCTGCATCACAGTAACCCGAAAGTCTATACTCTGATGTTTTCTCATACATCAGGCCCAGGTTAGGAGTTCCTTTCAGATACTTGAGAATTCTCTTAACTGCTGTTAAATGAGATTCTCTAGGATCTGATTGGAATCTGGCACAAAGACAGACACTAAAGAGAATATCAGGACGAGTAGCAGTCAGATAGAGAAGAGAGCCTATCATACCTCGATAGAGCTTCTGACAAACCTTTTTGCTTACTTCTTCCTTTTCAAGAATGCATGTCGGATGCATGGGAGTTTTTGCAGAGTTGCAGTCAGCCATATCAAATTTATTTAGAACATCTTTAATGTATTTGCTTTGATGAACATATGTAACTTCTGAAGTTTGGTTAATTTGAATTCCCAGAAAGAACTTTAGTTCTTGCATTAAGCTTATTTCAAATTCTGCATGCATTAACTCAGAGAATTCTTGACAAACAGAGGCGTTAACTGAACCAAAAATAATATCATCAACGTATATCTGGCATATCATGAGATCATTGTTAAGGTTCTTACAGAAGAGTGTGGAGTCAACTTTCCCTCTGATAAAATTGTGTTCCAGAAGAAAATTGCTTAAACGTTCATACCAAGCTCTGAGAGCTTGTTTAAGTCCATATAAAGATTTTTTAAGTTTAAAAACATGTTCTGGAAAATTTGGATTTTCAAAACCTGGAGGTTGGTTGACATACACTTCTTCTGAAATATAACCATTAAGGAATGCACTCTTGACATCCATTTGATATAGTTTGATAGAGTGGTTAATAGCAAAAGATACCAGAAGACAAATAGATTCTAACCTTGCGACTGGAGCAAAGGTTTCATTATAGTCAATACCTTCTTGTTGACTATAACCTTGAGCTACCAGTTGAGCTTTATTTCTGACGACTTCTCCTTTCTCATTCAGCTTGTTTCTGAATACCCATCTGGTTCCAATAACGTGAGTGCCTCTGGGCTTTGGAACAAGATCCCAGACATCATTCTTTGTGAATTGATCTAATTCTTCTTGCATGGCTGAAACCCAGTCGTTATCTTGAAGTGCTTCATCACAGGACGTAGGCTCAATCAGAGACACTAGTCCCAGAGGAGTATCTTCAGAGGTCCTGAAGGTAGATCTGGTTCTGACAGGTTCGTCCTTGTTTCCCAGAATCAAATCTTCAGATACGTTGATACGACTTTTAACTTTCTTTGGGATTTCTGGGGATTTAATTTCTTCAGAGTTCTGAGTGACAGTTGCTTCTGGAGTTTTATCAGATCCTGCAAGAGTGATTTCTAAATCTGCAAAATTTTCAACTAGCTTTGACTTTTCAGGGTCAAGCTTATCATCAAATCTGACATGAATTGATTCTTCCACAATTTTGGTTTCTGTGTTGTATACTCTGTAGCCTTTAGAGCGTTCTGAGTATCCTAACATAATACCTTTCTGTGCTTTGGAATCGAACTTGTTCAGATGTTCTTTAGTGTTTAAGATAAAGCAAGAACATCCAAAAGGATGAAAATATGAAATGTTTGGTTTTCTTCCTTTACACAGTTCATAGGGAGTCTTTTCCAGAATAGGTCTTATAGAGATTCTATTCTGAATGTAACACGCTGTATTTACAGCTTCTGCCCAAAAGTGCTTTGCCACATTAGTTTCATTGATCATGGTTCTGGCCATCTCTTGGAGTGTCCTATTCTTCCTATCTACAACTCCATTTTGTTGTGGAGTTCTAGGACAGGAGAAATCATGGGATATTCCATTAGAGTCAAATAATTCCTCAAAATCTTTGTTTTCACATTCCCCACCATGATCACTTCTGACTCTAATAATTTTAGAGTCAAATTCTTTTTGCACTTTGGAGCAGAAACTAGTGAATACAGAGTGAGACTCACTCTTGTGCTTTAGGAATTTCACCCATGTCCAGCGGCTATAATCATCAACAATGACTAGTCCATACTTCTTTCCATTGACTGATGCTGTTTTCACAGGACCAAATAAGTCAATGTGGAGAAGTTCCAGAGGCTTAGAGGTAGAAACAACATTTTTCTTTTTGAAAGACGTTTTTGAAAATTTTCCTTTCTGACATGCCTCACATAGAGCATCTGAAGAAAACTTTAGTTTAGGTAGGCCTCTGACTAACTCAAGTTTATTTAGCTGAGAAAGTTTCCTCATGCTAATGTGGCCCAAGCGTCTATGCCATACCCATTGCTCTTTATGAACCGACATCAGACATTTAACATTTTGTTCTTTTAAATCAGAAAGATTAATTTTATAAATGTTGTTTTTCCTCTTGCCTGTGAAAAGGACAGAGCCATCGTTCTGATTAATGGCTTTACATGTTTTTTGATTAAAGATTACATCATAACCGTTATCACTTAATTGACTTATGGATAACAAGTTATGCATTAATCCTTCTACGTAAAGGACATCAGATATAGAGGGAAGAGTACCATTACCAATAGTTCCGGAGCCTCTGATCCTTCCTTTCTGATCTCCTCCGAAGCCTACAAACCCAACGTCTTTAAGTTCCAGACTTTGGAACATAGACTTTCTTCCCGTCATGTGTCGCGAGCATCCAGAGTCCAGGTACCATGACTGGTGTCTGAACTTTGCTGCATAGGATATCTGCAACATAAACAATCTTATCTTTCGGTACCCAGAATATCTTGGGTCCTTTCTGATTAGTTTTCCCAGAGTTTCTTATAACTTTAGGTTTTCTAGCATTTTCAAATTTTTGTTCTTGTGTGTGTGTATAGTGATACGAAAATGGAGATTTAAGTTGGTCACTAGTAGAAGTTTTATCTTCCTTAGGATCATACCCAATTCCCTTTTTATTGTTCTGACTGACTCCATAAATCATGGATGCCATAATACTCCTACCTATTCCATTTTTCAGAAATTCTTGAAAGGCTTCTTCATATTCATAAATTAATTTATTTGAAGTTTGTGGTGCTTGAGACAACGCTTCTTCTAATTCTAAGCTTTTTCTTTTTGCTCCATCTCTTTCTAATGTTAAAGATCTGATTGTATCTTCCCGCGCTAGAATTGTCATCTCAAGCTTGCCACATTCTTCAAATTTTGCTTTAAGACAGCCTTTTATGTTTTTAAGCTTTTGTTTTAATTTCTGATATGAGCTAAGAGTTTCTGACAAGCATGATTCTAGATCAGATCGAGAGAGTTCAGAAAATACCTCTTCAGATTCTTCATCTGAGCTGCTCCTGGATGTGGTAGCCATAAGTGCCACGTTGGCCTGTTCATCAGAGTCAGATTCTGATGACCCAGATTCACTATCATCCCAGGTAGCCATTAATCCTTTCTTTGTCCTGAAGGTATTTTTCTTGAAGCTTTCTTTTCTAGAATTGTCTTTCTTTAGCTTGGGGCATTCATTCCTGTAGTGACCTGTTTCTTTACATTCATAACAAGTAATATCTTTGTTAGTTTTACCTTTTGAGGTTGATTCTGATCGATCCCCTCTGGGTCTTGGTCTTCTGAAGTTGTTGTTCCTCTTTTTCCAGAGTTGTTTAACTCTTCTGGTCAGGAGGGACAATTCTTCTTCATCATCAGAATCTTCTGGTTCAGAGTCATCAGTATCTTCAGTTTTTGCCTGGAGAGCTTTGAATCTGTCAGGTTTGCGTCTTTTATATCTGGACTTTAATGCTACGGACTTGTTCCTTTTCTGAGGCTCATCTTCCTCTAGTTCTATCTCATGGCTTCTGAGGGAACTGACAAGTTCTTCAAGACTGATATTGTTCAGATCCTTTGACAGCTTCAGAGCAGTAACCATGGGTCTCCATTTCTTTGGCAGACTTCTGACTATCTTTTTGACGTGGTCTGCAGTTGTGTATCCTTTGTCTAGAACCTTGAGACCTGCAATCAGAGTTTGGAATCTAGAGAACATTGCCTCTATGGCTTCATCATCTTCCATTTTGAAAGCATCATATTTCTGGATAAGCGCCAGAGCCTTTGTCTCTTTGACCTGAGAGTTTCCTTCATGAGTCATCCTCAGAGAGTCAAGTATGTCTTTGGCTGTTTCTCTGTTGGTGATCTTTTCATACTCGTTGTAAGATATAGCATTGAGGAGTATGGTTCTGGCCTTGTGATGATTTTTGAAAACTCGCTTCTGATCATCTGACATCTTACTTCTGGGAACTTCAGCTCCATCCTCTGTGACAGGAGGTTTGTATCCATCTGTGACAATGTCCCAGAGATCAACATCATAGCCTAGAAATAAACTTTCAATTCTATCTTTCCAGTAATCGAATTTCTCTCCATCAAAGACAGGAGGCTTAGCATTGTAACTATCCTTTTCATTTGTGTGGGCCATAGTTTTTCTCGTTCTGGATCTCTCTACACTGTTAAGTGTTTGATTAGAAAATCAATAACAGAGCCGGAGCTCTGATACCAATTGAAGGTGAGAAAAACAAGAAAGGGGGGGGGGTTTGAATTGTTTGGAAAATAAGCGCTTTTTCAAAAATAAAAATCACACAAGGAATTTATACTGGTTCGCTTATAACACAAAGCTACTCCAGTCCACCCGGCCAAGGTGATTTCTCCTTCAACAAGGACTTAATCCACTAATCTTGAAAGATTGATTACAAACAACGTCTAAGAGAAAGATCTCTTAGTCCTCTCAAGTATACAGACTGCGCAGAGTCACTTGAGGAAATAAAAACAAGGATAAAGACTTATGTAATCTAGAGTGCTTCTAAGATAAGCAAATATTACAACAGCAAGAACAAAGTGTTTCACGTTCTAAGCAAAAGCTTCGTGAAGATTGAGAGAATAAAACGTGTTTATGTGTGTTGATGTTTCAGTAAATTCTTCTACTTTTAATGTTGATTTGCAGTCCTTTATATATAGGAGTGAAGTAGTCGTTGAAGGTGATGGCCAATAATTTAAATTAATGCCATAACTTATATAGCTTCTTGCCAAGACAACTTTCTTTCCTCGAATGACTACTTTCCAAATATAGTTCCTTTTCATTTGAATTTGGAGTTAACGTCTCTTTTTGTATTAGGAAATCCATTGCCAAGCCTTTATTTGAAGTTAACGTTACTCTTTCTTTATTAGGAAATCCATGATCAGAGTCTTCATGTTTCTTGGAATCTTGCTATCTAACTTGATGTTGATCTCTTTTGAAGTTCTGATGGTTTCTTCAGATAGCGCTGAGAGCTTCTGGAGTTTGACATACCGTTGTTCAGAGTCAGAACTTCTAGAGCGTACTTCTTGTTCAGATGCTTCTGATATTTTGCTGTTTTGATCAGAGTTAGATCTTTTTGAACGTGTTTCTACTTCAGATGCTTCTGGTCTTCTGATAATTTGTATCTGATATGATTCTGTATCTGATGACGTCATCAGATCTCTTCCTTCTTTCCTTAGAACCCTGCACACTTAGAAACTTTTCGTTAGGGTGCCATTTTTGGTTTCATCCTTTGTTATCATCAAAATCATGGAATCTGTTGTAGAACAATTTTTGTTCTTACAACTGCTTATGCACCAAAGGAGGTATGCTCTAGATATTTTGAAAAAGTGTGATATGGAGCATTGTAATGCTTCTATTACACCTTGTGAGGCTAGAGTGCAGCTGTCCAAAAGTGATGAGGAGGATGATGTCGATCCAATGCTTTACCGAAGCTTGATTGGATCGTTACGGTATTTGTGCAATACGCGGCCGGATTTGGCTTTTAGTGCCGGTATTGCGAGTAGATTCATGGAGAGACCGAAGGTGTCTCACTTGGCGGCGGTCAAAAGGATCCTTAGATATGTGAAAGGTACTCTTGGTTGCAGAATTCTCTTTCCCGCATCGGACACGGGGCGTAAGTGCAATTTACTTGGCTACACCGATTCTAATTGGTGCAGAGATAAAGATGACCGAAAATCGACGGCGGGGTACATCTTTATGTTTGGTAGTACACCAATCTCTTGGTGTTCGAAAAAGGAACCGGTTGTAGCACTCTCTTCTTGTGAGGCCGAGTACATTGCGGCGTCGTTAGGTGCGTGCCAAGCTATGTGGCTTATGAATCTATTGATGGAATTGGGATGTGGTGATGATGTTGCCACCACACTGTTTGTAGACAATGTTTCCGCAATAAATCTTGCGAAGAACCCGATTGCACACGGAAGGAGCAAGCATATTGAGATGCGGTTTCATTATTTGAGAGAATTGGTTGGTGATGGAAAGCTTAGATTGAGCTATTGCCGAAGCGAAGACCAAGTCGCGGATTTGTTGACAAAGGGTGTGACAAATGATGTGTTCAAGAGGCTAAAGAAGTGCTTGAGCATGGTGGACTTGGAGCAACTAAAGTGAGGTGGTGTGTTAATTGCAATTAAATTCTGTTTTTACCCTTCCAAAACTAACAGAATTTATCTGTAGAGTCACTTTAGTTGTATTTTAGAGTTGTATCATTTTATTCTCTCAATGTATAAATACACTTGTAATATTCTCAATTCAAAATTAATGCCAAAATCAATATTCATCCAACATTACTCTTTTCTCTAATTCTCTCTCAACTTCATCTTCCCCAATTTTCTTTTCTTCCACCATTGTCAAACCTTCAATTTTCAGTTTTATGTTCTAACATATGCGTCATTGCATGTGGCGAATTAGCGTTCATACGTCACTTTCAATGACGTCTGAGTACAACTTGATCAATGCATGCGGTATAGCAAATTGTGTCTTGTTTATTTTTTGAAAAGTAGTTATATTGATAAATATTTTAAAATTATGATTATTTTCGTATTATTCTTGAAAAAATGGTTATTTAAAAAATTCATATATCTTTCTATTGTTTTTTGTTATAATTTATTTTTTAAAACATAACAATTTATTAACTTAAATATCAATAAGTTATTAGACTATGTATAAAAGAAAATTTGAATTAATTGTAAAACAGTATTGTGATAATGGACTAGTTTGTTTTGCTTTTTTTTTAAAAATGATTTCTATAGTGTTACAATTTTTGGTGTAAGAAAATTTATAATTTTTTTATAAAAGCTTTAAATGAAATTTTACTTTGAATAGTTTTTTATAAAATATTATTTTAATTTATTTATCATTTTATCAGAAAAAAAATTGAATATTAAAATTTCAAAAAATTACTTAATTTTGAAACTATTCCAAATAGTTTTTCATAAAAATTGAGATAATTTTTTAAAAAAAAATATGATTTTGAGTATATTTAGATCTTCAATAATATATATTTATGTTATAAAATAACAAATTTACTCTTTTAATTTATAAAGAACAAATTTAAATTTTTTTATAATATATTTTAAAATATAATTTTTGTAAAACTCATTTTTATAAATATAAATAAAAAATCTATTTTTTTAAAGCCAAAACAAACTGATCTAATGTATCACGTCTAAAATATATTTTCACTCTTTATTAAAATGTGTCATATACTCTTATTCTCATTTTTGATTTAATTACTTAAATATATAATAATGAGGCAACTTCCAAAAGAAAAATAGTTGTAGTTATAAAAAACACAAATTTGTCCAAAAACCCATACTAATACTTTCCATAATATACATGAAATTAAAAAAGAATACTTACCTAGAAATGATTTAAAATTATAATACTTTATTAACATTACTTTAATGTTACATAGATAGGCGCAATATTGTATTCTTTTTCTTTTAGGGTATGTTTGCAAAAAAATGAATGGAATGGAATGGAGTGTGATGTAACCAATTCCATCCAATACCACTTTTTAAACCTATTTTTCATTCCCCCCAAATTGGAGTGTATCCAATGGAATTGAATCAATTAATAACACAATTACAATTTTGTCCTAAAAAATTTCAACTTTATTAACCGTTCTTATTCTTCATTCTTCATTTCACGTGACATTTTTCTATTCATTCACTATAACTCTTCTCCTTTCTAGACATACTTCTTCTTCTACCCTAACAAGGTATGTCATAAAAATGGTAATAGTATGACAACAAGTGTTATGGATAGTATTATTAAAGAATTGAAGATTCATTTTCCGGAAAAACCAATTTCCAAAGAAAAGATAAAAGATCACATGAAACACATCAAAACAAAATTGAATTCTTGTTACGACCTTTTCCAAAATGGCCTGAGTGAATTTGGATGGGATTCAACGACAAATATGTGGATTGCTGAATATGAAGTTTGAAACAAGCTAATTGAGGTATTATTTACTATAGTTATTTTACCAAATTATTTTTATTTTATTTCATTTAGTGATTCCTTGTTTCGTTTATTATGGTGTAGGCAAAATCCGAAGTTGTTGAATGAAGAAACAAGCCAATATTATTTTATGATAAATTGGTCAAACTTTTTGGAAAAGATCGAGCAACAGGAGAGCATGAAGATACAACTGCTGAAATGAGAGTAAAAAAGGCTGCAAATGTTGAAAAAAGTTATGACATAACCATCGAAGAAATAGACCACCTAGTTGAAACCAATAAAGCTATTTTGGAGGGATTCGATGATGATGAACATCATTCCAACAATTCTCCTACAAGACCTTCTGTTACCAATTCTCAAGATGCATCATTATCTAGGACTAAGAAGCGACTAAAGAACGTTATTGAAGATGATACAAGCATGATCGAAATTTCCAAAACTTTCAAAAAAATGGTTGATGTGTTTGAAATGAATACAATGGAGTTGGTCAAATAGAGTAAGAATGCTAATGATGAAGATATTTAGACTGAATTGGTCGAGAGTGGCGTTGAAAAAAGTTCTTTGTCTCTTGTATACATGTACCTTGTTAAGAATGTTGACGCATTGAAAGCTTTTAATGGAATTCTGATCAATAAGCGCAAGGAAATGTTACATCTAATTGTTCCAGACTATCCTTTTTGTTAATCGTAACATATTTATTTATCACTTTTATGTATTTTTTTATCTTTAACGAATGAAATTTAACGTAATTTATTATATGTATTTTTACAGGTTCTGTGGAATACTTAAAGAAGAGAGTCATTATCTATAATAGACTTATATTTGTCTTTTGTTTTAGCAAGACTTGATATCATTATTTTCAATAGACCTATATTTATCTTTTAATTTTAGCAAGACTTGATTTTGTTTATTAAGTATGGTGTGAAAAACTTATGCACGTTAAATATTTTGTTTATTAAGTTTATATATTTCAAATTTATGATAATATATTTTTATTTTTTTTTAAATGCTAAGTTGATATTTTTATGATTATATGTATTTTTTTATTGTGTGAATGTTGGATCTATCAATATTGCCGTGGAATAATTTTTTTTAATCATTATATATATTATTTTAAGTGTTAAGTGTTTAAGGGTATAAATGGAATAAAAAATTATAATATCTTTCCGCTCCGTCCAATTTTCAAACAGTGGAATGAAATATTAGTTCCGTTCCGTTATAAAATATTCAAACAGTGGAATGAAGTTTATGTTCCGTTCCGCTTCATTCCATTCCGTTCTATTCTGCTCCGCTTTGTTAGTTTTAAATTATACAAAGATAGCTTTAAACTACATAGGTCATTTAACAAAACTACTTTGTCTAAGAGATAATTAATACTCTTGTCATAACGTATATTAAAATTAAAAAGAAAGATGACCAAAGTGTTAAACTTCAATTTATTTAAAAAAAATCCCTTCGGAGAGTTTATTTATAGAAAAAGGTATCCCTCTAAGTCAATTCTATGGATTTGCTAGTTGAATTTTCAAAAACAAAATCAATCATTATTCAACTGCTCTTATTTAAAAAAAAATATTTTGCAAATTAGTAATATATTATCATTATTCTATATTTAACTAAAGGAGAAATTTATACTATTTTTCAATAAAAATATGATAATTATATTTAAATATTATTTAGAGAATAAAAATAAGAGGAAAGTGCATAGATGCAAGAGGAAATTATATACTTTAGTATAAATCACATCTAAGAAATTATATCTAAGTTTTTGAAGGAGAATTGCGACCCAAAGCGCAGCGGAAATTAAAAAATTTCTCCTTTAGAGATCCTTACGAATGGTCATGATCAGTGATAGAATATTTACCTCTTGTGACGGTTGAAACCTTTGGTGCAGATCTCTTGTGACGATCAAAACCTTTGATGCAAATCCACGAAGCGATCACGAACGTTGAACGATGACAACGTCTCTACTCAGTCCACACGAACGGGTTCCTTCAATCTCAGTGCTAGCTGGTACGAATGAAGGCTTTGAGTGAGAGAGAGAGAGTGATAGAAAACGAAAATAATGCAACCGCAAATTTTTGCTTCTGCACAAGGGTTCTATTTATAGAACCACTTGTGTGGGCTTCAAGCTAAAAGCCCACTTAAGTGTATTTTGGCCCATATCTTATAATATGCCCAAAATCACTTAAGCTCATGGTACCTTACCATATTTCGTATTCTACTCAAGTACATCGTACCTTACGATGCTCTATAACTCACTTAAGGGCATCGTACCTTACGGTATTCCTTAGTTACTCTATCTCTCATCAATCCGTCCTTTGTGTGTGACCCTGTAGGTTTTCGTGACGTTGGCAATTATATTAAATTACGCATTTAACATAATAAACAGTGAGCGGTATCTAGCAACACATCACTGCTACCCAAGACACGAAAATGTCATATGATCTGACAATTCCTTATGTGATAATACTTATGTGTATAATTACCCTTTTGCCCTTATGTCTATATTGAACACAAGGCATAGACCGTGTCATCCTTGTTCAGTTCAATATTGGGCCCATAGACATTTATCCTGTTACGCAGGATGGGCAAATTCCATCTAGGACACTCATGTCCCTCAGCATGCTTTGTGGAGTACCCATTAACTGTCTTTATGGTTATCCAGTTACGGACAACGTTGGATCAGCAATAAAGCACTCGACTCTACATCTAGGATCCATAGTGGTTTCAGGTCGAAGAGTGGAATACACTATTATCACCATGAGAATAACTTATGACACCTTGCATAACTTTCTATATAGTATTCTCATAGCGGGTCAATCCGGTATAAGTATTACTCCTAATATTCATACCTATGTTTAAGACTTGATAACTCTTTATCCATGATCCATGAGATGTGATCATCAGTCTACAAACATAATAGTCTTAATGCTTTAATGTTATCCCACTTCACACTAAAGCTCGACTACGGATACTTTAAGAATAGTGTCCTTATGTTTAATGTGATCTCATGATTAAGTCATACTTGATACATTAAACAGACTAGCTATTCTAGGGACTTTATTAAACAAACGTAATAAAGAAAAAGCCTTTTATTATTAATAAATAATTCGATACAAGTACCAAAAGTATTGGCCTCTAGGGCTTACACCAACAATCTCCCACTAGCACTAGAGCCAATCAGGCATACCCTTAATACCCATAGATCTAGTATGGCCATCATGCTTCTGCTGCGCAAGAGGCTTTGTCAGTGGGTCAGCAATATTGTCAAGTGTGGGTACTCTGCATATTTTCACATCTCCTCTATCTATTATCTCTCGAATGAGATGATAACGCCTAAGTATGTGTTTGGATCGTTGGTGAGATCTAGGCTCCTTGGCTTGTGCGATAGCACCATTGTTATCGCAGTAGAGACCAATGGAATCCACAATGCTAGGAACTATGCC
The DNA here is from genome assembly GCF_024323335.1 of Lathyrus oleraceus. Taxonomy (NCBI): domain Eukaryota; kingdom Viridiplantae; phylum Streptophyta; class Magnoliopsida; order Fabales; family Fabaceae; genus Lathyrus; species Lathyrus oleraceus. Next base: position 11,900,611 of record NC_066580.1, read on the forward strand.
AAGTTCACTAATGAACTTTTTGATCCAAACAGCTTCCTTTGCTGCACTTGAGGCAGCAATATACTCGGCCTCGGTTGTAGAATCAGCAACTGTATCTTGCTTTGAACTTTTCCAGCTCACAGCGCCACCGTTTAAGCAAAACACATAACCAGATTGCGATCTAAAGTCATCCTTATCTGTCTGGAAGCTAGCATCGGTGTATCCAATTACAGCCAACTCTTCCTGACCTCCATATATCAAGAATGAGTCCTTAGTCCTTCTTAAATACTTAAGGATATTCTTGACAGCTACCCAGTGAGCATCACCAGGATCAGATTGGTACCTACTCGTTGCACTCAAAGCATACGAGACATCTGGTCGAGTACATAACATGGCATACATGATAGCTCCTATTGCAGATGCATATGGAATCTTATTCATGCGATCCCTTTCTTCCTTAGTTAAAGGGGATTGTGTTTTTGATAGACACATGCCATGTTGCATAGGTATGAATCCTTTCTTGGAATCATGCATATTAAAGCGTCTCAACACTTTGTCTATGTATGTACTCTGACTTAGGCTAAGCAGTTTTTGTGATCTATCTCTATAGATTCTGATTCCTAATATATAGGCTGCTTCACCTAGGTCCTTCATAGAAAAGCATTTCCCCAACCAAGACTTTACTTGTTGTAGGGTGGGGATATCGTTTCCAATGAGTAATATGTCATCTACATATAATACCAGGAAAACGATCATGCTCCCACTAACCTTCTTGTAGACACAAGGCTCATCTTCGTTCTTGATGAATCCATATTATTTTACTGTTTCATCAAAACGAAGATTCCAGCTTCTGGAAGCTTGCTTCAATCCATAGATTGATCTTTGTAACTTACATATCTTTTGGGCTTCCTCTGGTATGTCAAATCCTTCAGGCTGTGTCATGTACACATCCTCAAGAAGATTTCCATTAAGGAAAGCAGTTTTGACATCCATCTGCCATATTTCATAATCATGATATGCAGCGATAGCAAGTAAAATCCGAACAGATTTAAGCATTGCAACTGGTGAAAAGGTTTCATCATAGTCAATCCCATGAATTTGTTTGTATCCTTTTGCAACCAGTCTTGCCTTATAGGTATGTACCTTACCATCCATGTCAGTCTTCTTTTTGAAGACCCACTTGCATCCTATAGGGTTAACTCCTACAGGAGGCTCTACCAAGGTCCAAACCTGGTTTGTGTACATGGAATCCATTTCAGATTTCATGGCTTCTAGCCACTTCTCAGACTCGGGACCAGTTATGGCCTCTTGGTAGGTCACAGGCTCATCTTGATCCATGAGTAATACATCACCTTGATCAGTTATGAGATATCCATATCTCTCAGGTAGTTGACGTATCCTGCTTGACCTACGCTGGTTTTGTTCTACTTGAGCAGGTTGCTCTTCCACAACTTCTTGTGTTTCCTGCTCTAATTCCTCCATAGGTGTATCTATGCTTTGTGATTCTTGAATTTCTTCAAGCTCTACTTTCTTCCCACTGGTTCCTTTGGAAATAAAATCCTTTTCTAGGAAAACTCCAGTTCGAGCGACAAATACTTTGCCTTCAGAAGGATTGTAGAAGTAATACCCCTTTGTTTCTTTAGGATATCCCACAAATAAGCATTTATCAGATTTGGGCTCAAGCTTAGTTGAAATTTGTCGTTTCACATAAACCTCGCAACCCCAAATCTTCATGTAAGACATATGTGGTTTCTTACCACTCCATATCTCATATGGTGTCTTCTCAACCTTTTGGATGGAACACGGTTAAGTGTGTAAGCTGCTGTCAATAGTGCATGTCCCCAAAAGGAGTTTGGAAGATCTGCGTGACTCATCATGGATCGGACCATGTCTAACAGGGTTCGATTTCTTCTCTCAGATACACCATTCCATTGGGGTGTTCCAGGAGGAGTAAGTTGGGATAGGATCCCACACTCTTTCAGATGGTCATCAAACTCTAGGCTTAAATACTCACCACCTCGATCTGATCGAAGAGTTTTAATATTCTTACCTAGTTGGTTTTGTACTTTATGCTTGAATTCCTTGAACTTTTCAAAGGACTCTGATTTGTGTTTCATTAAATACACATAACCATATCTACTGAAATCATCAGTGAATGTGATGAAGTACTGAAAACCTCCTCTGGCTGGTATGTTCAGTGGTCCACATACATCAGTATGTATGAGGGCCAAAAGATCATTAGCTCTTTCACCTTTTCCTGTGAATGGAGACTTTGTCATCTTTCCAATTAAACAAGATCTGCATGTCTCATATGATTCATAATCAAAAGAGTCCAAGAGTCCATCTTTATGGAGTTTGGAAATGCGTTTCTCATTTATGTGGCCTAATCGACAATGCCAAAGGTAAGTTGGATTTAACTCATTAGGTTTCATCCTTTTAGTATTAATGTTATATATAGGCATTTCGAGATCAAGGACATATAGTCCATTGCTCATTTGTGCAGTAGCATAGAATATATCATTCAAATAAATTGAGCAACAATTGTTCTTTATTATAAATGAAAAACCAAACTTGTCCAAACAAGAAATGGAAATAATATTCCTGCTAATTGCAGGTACATAATAACAGTTCTCTAACTGAATTATTAAACCACTAGGTAAAGTTAATACATAAGTTCCTACGGCTAAAGCAGCAACCTTTGCTCCATTGCCAACTCGTAGGTCAACTTCACCTTTTGCCAAATCTCTACTTCTTTTTAGCCTCTGCACATTTGTACAAATGTGAGAACCGCATCCAGTATCTAATATCCATGATGCAGAAGTAGATAAATTTATTTCAATAACAAAAATACCTGAAGTTGAAGTCTCTACTCCATTCTTCGTATCTTCCAGGTACTTTGGGCAGTTTCTCTTCCAGTGTCCGGTCTTACCGCAATGGAAGCAGGTGCCTGCCTTTGCTATGCCTCCAGTAGGCTTCAAAGCAGCAACAGTGGGTCTGGGTTTGGCAACTTCCTTGCCTTTCCCTTTATCACCCTGCTTGGTGGGCCTTTTGTTCTGTCTCTTTCCATTTCTGATCATCAGAATGGACTTCCCTTTTGTCTTCAGATTCTGTTCAGCTGTTCTTAACATGCCTAGCAGTCCAGGAAGAGATTTATCCATATCATTCATATTGAAATTTAGGACAAATTGACTGAATCTATCTGGCAACGATTGCAAGATCAAATCAGTCGCAAGTTCCTTTCCGAGGGGAAAACCCAACCTTTCAAGGTTTTCCACATACCCAATCATCTTGAGCACATGGGGACTTACAGGGGCTCCCTCAGCTAACTTGCTTTGAAAAAGGGCTTTTGAAACTTCAAACCTCTCATGCCTTGCTTGCTCTTGATAGAGCAACTTCAGGTGTTCGATCATATCGAACGCTGACATGTTCTCATGTTGCTTTTGCAATTCTGAGTTCATGGTAGCTAGCATGAGACAAGCAGTTTCATTGGCATCATCGACATGCTTCTTATAAGCATCTCTTTCTGCCTTAGGTGCAGAACTAGGAGGTTCCTCTTCAGGAACAGGAGTCTCTAAGACATACAGCTTTTTATCATGTTTGAGGACAATCCTCAGGTTTCGGTGCCAATCCAGGAAATTTGTCCCAGACAATTTTTCCTTGTCAAGGATTGATCGCAAGATGTTGTTAGAGGTGTTTGTTGTCATGGTAATCTACATAAGAATTAAGAAAATATAAGTATCATTGACATATTTAATTAGGCCTTTAATCAAATATGCTCCCACTATTTTACTCAAAACAAATGACCCTCATCATTTGATTCGGAAAATCCCGTTGGAAGATTTTCTAGTGGGTCGAGATCCATATTTCACTTCGTTCTAAGTCCGCGTAGGCGGATTACACAAAACTAGGTTATTTAGGTAGGAACTCCTTCCAGTTGTATCTCATACAACTCTCGAAAATTTCAGTTGGGTGAATAACTCCTTATTCCAATCCATCATATGGATTATTCCCAACTCTTGCTTCTAAAACATATATGATATTATTATAATTAAGTTTGACCCATTGTCTTAGCAGTTGGATATTACAATTATCCCATCGCACCTTACTAATATAGAACATGCACCTCGCTTTGGCGAAACCTACATTATCCGATACTAGTCTTGATGAGTGCTAAAACTTGGAAAGCAAACACATATAATATCATCATAATTTGTTTAGTTAAGTTTGACCCATTGTTTTAGCAGTTGGATATTACAATTATCCCATCGCACCTTACTAATATAGAACATGCACCTCGCTTTGGCGAAACCTACATTATCCGATACTAGTCTTGATGAGTGCTAAAACTTGGAAAGCATAAACTTAATATTTTAGTTTGAGGGAATTGCAATTGTTATGATCTCACCGGCTTGTTTATCATATAAATCGTCTCTCACATGCATCAACATACATTCACATGCATCAACATACATACAAACAAAATGAAACAGTTATGGCCCCTAGCGCAATTGTTCTCTCAAGCCAATGAGAGAACCTAAGCTAACCTACAACGATCTAAGCTTCTCCAAGCAAGATCTTCAAGGTTGTCCTCCTTTAATATTGAATTCTTCTCTAAGCTTCTCCAAGCAAGATCTTCAAGATTGTCCTCTTTTGATATTGAAATCTTCTCTTTCTCCATAACATTGTCTTCTTCTCTTTCTTCATAACATTACATTCCAGAAGACACTCGTTTTACATACGAGGGTTTGAGATGAGAAAAGAAGTTACATTAAGAGATCAAAAGGAGAGGCACGACACGCGGGTCGTATTTAAAAACCCAAAACAAAATAAAGGACAACTAAGGCCATAACTGATCACCACAAGGCAATAATAATAAACACATTGTTATTATTAAATTTTAATTCCTTTAATTAATTAAAACCAAATTAAATTTCGGCGACCGACCACACTACGCAGAGTCAGCCGGGGAATGGACATTGTTTTGTATGAACACAACCCTTGCGTAGTCACAAAACAGGAACCCCGAGAATTCTGACCTTGTGAGTGTGACGACCGTCACAGGCATGTTACGCCCGTCACAGGGCCAAAACAGAAATGCCTAGTTTTCTGGACTTGTGAATGTGACGACCGTCACAAAGCACGTGACGACCGTCACGCCCTTGTTACGACCGTCATGGGTCTGTTACGAACGTCACGCGTCTTGTTTGTTACGCCTGTTGCGCTCGTCACACGAGCTTTACGCGGCCAAACTAATAGGGCTTTGAAACAGTCTACGGACCTCTTCCAAAAAGCCCTAAATTCACAACTCCTTGACGGCACAACCCTTGCGCCGTCACCAACCCTAATGCGCCAATTTCAGACCGTCAAACACACCTCGATTGTTGATTCAGTATGATTGATCAACAGGTCATTGCTTCACCATACTAATGTCGGATTCCGAAGCAAATGACCATTGATCGCTCAAAGGAAAACAATCATTTAGTGTTCGAATGAACGAAACAGAAACAGTATATCACATATACCGTATTTTGCATTAGGATTACTTATATCATATATAAGTTGATCGGTCTCAATTGCGTAACCTATGGACGATCGATGTATCGCTGCTTCACCATACTAATGTCGGATTCCGAAGCATAGTCAACATCAATCATCCAACTCGTACACTCATGATGCCAAATTTAATTACTCGTTTAATTAATTGATTCATTCTGTCTTTTAATCATATTAATACAGAAAATAAACAGCTACCCGAGTCATGGTTTCGTAAGTGGCTCTGATACCACTAAAGGAGAATTGCGACCCAAAGCGCAGCGGAAATTAAAAAATTTCTCCTTTAGAGATCCTTACGAATGGTCATGATCAGTGATAGAATATTTACCTCTTGTGACGGTTGAAACCTTTGGTGCAGATCTCTTGTGACGATCAAAACCTTTGATGCAAATCCACGAAGCGATCACGAACGTTGAACGATGACAACGTCTCTACTCAGTCCACACGAACGGGTTCCTTCAATCTCAGTGCTAGCTGGTACGAATGAAGGCTTTGAGTGAGAGAGAGAGAGTGATAGAAAACGAAAATAATGCAACCGCAAATTTTTGCTTCTGCACAAGGGTTCTATTTATAGAACCACTTGTGTGGGCTTCAAGCTAAAAGCCCACTTAAGTGTATTTTGGCCCATATCTTATAATATGCCCAAAATCACTTAAGCTCATGGTACCTTACCATATTTCGTATTCTACTCAAGTACATCGTACCTTACGATGCTCTATAACTCACTTAAGGGCATCGTACCTTACGGTATTCCTTAGTTACTCTATCTCTCATCAATCCGTCCTTTGTGTGTGACCCTGTAGGTTTTCGTGACGTTGGCAATTATATTAAATTACGCATTTAACATAATAAACAGTGAGCGGTATCTAGCAACACATCACTGCTACCCAAGACACGAAAATGTCATATGATCTGACAATTCCTTATGTGATAATACTTATGTGTATAATTACCCTTTTGCCCTTATGTCTATATTGAACACAAGGCATAGACCGTGTCATCCTTGTTCAGTTCAATATTGGGCTCATAGACATTTATCCTGTTACGCAGGATGGGCAAATTCCATCTAGGACACTCATGTCCCTCAGCATGCTTTGTGGAGTACCCATTAACTGTCTTTATGGTTATCCAGTTACGGACAACGTTGGATCAGCAATAAAGCACTCGACTCTACATCTAGGATCCATAGTGGTTTCAGGTCGAAGAGTGGAATACACTATTATCACCATGAGAATAACTTATGACACCTTGCATAACTTTCTATATAGTATTCTCATAGCGGGTCAATCCGGTATAAGTATTACTCCTAATATTCATACCTATGTTTAAGACTTGATAACTCTTTATCCATGATCCATGAGATGTGATCATCAGTCTACAAACATAATAGTCTTAATGCTTTAATGTTATCCCACTTCACACTAAAGCTCGACTACGGATACTTTAAGAATAGTGTCCTTATGTTTAATGTGATCTCATGATTAAGTCATACTTGATACATTAAACAGACTAGCTATTCTAGGGACTTTATTAAACAAACGTAATAAAGAAAAAGCCTTTTATTATTAATAAATAATTCGATACAAGTACCAAAAGTATTGGCCTCTAGGGCTTACACCAACAGTTTTCTCCTAAACTAAATTAAACAATTTGAAATTTGAAATAATCAGACTTAACACCGGTCTTATTAGATAATAGCGTTTCTTATTTGGACTTTGTTGTCTGATATTAGGTTTATTGGTTTTTACTTGTTATGGCCCAATATCTTTTCTATATAGTTTAGGTCTTTACTTTTTTTAACTCATGTGATTCATAATTCAAATATAGTTTATGGCGTCAATTGCCTTTTATCATCATCAATTATCAATTGTAATGTGGTATCAGTATACTATACCCTTTCTTTCACCTTTTCCCATTTCCATCGTCATCTTCTATCCACGCACAAAACAAAGATTCATTGCGTTCATCCCTACTTTCCATGGCTTTCGACGATGAATCAGACGACAAATCCACCGTCGAAGAAATCCCTAAGAAAGATGACAATGATAATTTCAAGAACGATCCCACAGATCTAATCTTGAACCCTAGAAACCCCTTTTATATTCATTCTGATGAGAACCCTAGCGTCACCCTTGTTGCACCACATTTTGATGATAATAATCATCACAACTGGAGTAAATTCATGTGCTGTGCAATGACATCGAAGAATAAAATCCCCTTCATCAATGGCAATATCCCTAAACCAACCTTCTTTGATCCGAATTACAAGCTATGGGATCGTGTCAATAATATGGTACTTTCTTGGATCAATCATACTTTTTCACCTCACATCACACAAAGCACCATTTGCTTCGACTCAACTTTTAACCTTTGGGAAGATCTTTGAGAATGCTTCACCAAAGGTAATCACTTTCGCTTCTCCGATCTTCTTCGTGATTTGCATTCCATTCACACAAAGTGATAGATCTTTGTCAACATACTTCACTAATATCAAGATCCTCTGGGATGAATTATAAGATTTACGACCAACCCCGTTCTTGTTCATGCCCCACACCTTGCACCTGTGATTTGGCCAAAGTCGTTCGCAATTCCAAGCATATGAAGTATGTTTTGTGTTTTTTTAAGGGTTTAAACGATAATTATCATAACATTTTGACACAAATCTTGCTCCTTGGTCTGCTTCCCGACATCATTCGCGTCTATTCGCTTATTACTCAATAACAAGTGGTTGCTCCACCTACTTCTACACTCAACTCAACCATTCTATACACAAACAACACCAGCAATAATAATAACGCTAGAGGTAAAGGTAAAGGAAACTCGAAGAATTCCATGCTATGAACCAATTGTAGCAAAATAAATCATACAGTGGAAACCTGTTATTTCAAACATGGGTTTCCACCTGGATATAGGAACAAGAATGCCAAGTTTTCTTTGGAGTCCAAGACCACACAGACTCAATGAAGGTGTGAAAAACACAAGAAATGGGGGGTTTGAATTTGGTTTTACAAAAACAAAAGCTTTTTACCAACTCAAGAACACCATTTAAAAGTTAATAACAAAGAGATAAAAACACAAGTATTTGTATCCTGGTTCGCTTAAAACTCAAAGCTACTCCAGTCCACCCGCCAAGGTAATTTCGCCTTATACATAATTACTTAATCCACTATAATCAACTGATTACAATAATCACAGAAAATAATCTTTTTTGTCTTCTCAAGGATCCGACTATACCCTAGTCTTCTTAAGGACTCACAAAGAATAACCTTCTTTGTCTTCTCAATGATCCGACTATATCCTAATCTTCTTAAGGAATCAAGCAAACAGTTTGAATAATACTTTGTATGTTACAAGTTGCTTCTACACAAGCAGGTTTTACACAAATGATAAACTATTACTTAAAGAAAAATTGTGTACGAAATTGATAGCTTTTCACAAAGAAACATACTTGTCAAATTGTTGTAGCACGCGACTATTTTCTTCAAGTCTCCAAGTCTCACTTATATAGCATAAGAAAAGAGACCGTTGGAGGGAAAAATGGGAAAAACAAATAGAGCGGTTTTCCTCTATTGGATGGTGAAAGGAGTGATACTGCATATTGTCCTTCACCCACAAATTCAGTGACAAGTGTGATGTATAGTATTGTCATTGCCCACGATATCAGGTAGTGGAAAGAATACTTGATTTGTACTATATACTATTTAATCACACGCCCATTTGATCTTATCTTCAAGTTCATTGACTTCTGATGATAGTTGATGAAGCATGAAATGAAGAAACATAAAGTTGGATTCAGAAACTTCAGAATCTTCAGTCAGAATCTTAACAACGTTATTAGTCTAGCTTGAGATCTTCAGTATCTTCAGAATCTACAATCAGAACCTTGATAACCTCAATGTATGGCTTGAGATCTTCAAAATTTTCATTTAAGTAACACAACTTCAAAAGCTTGCCATTCTTCAGAAGCTTAGTGATCAGAGTCACGTCCAGAAGCACAAACTGAGAGAACGTTGCAACAACAACATAACATCTTCCCAGAAGCTTCTCAGGAGTGAATCAACACAGAAGCAGAAAGATCATTGCAACATCAACTTTGAACATCTTTCAAAACTTCTTATGACTGGCGCATAAGCGGAATTGGAACTTATTGTTCAGAAATTGATGATGTTGCACGTCATATACTCTGAACCGAAACTGTCTGTTAAAGCTACACAATAACAAATCATTAGGATACCAAAATTGTTTTCACACAAATACAACATTGTTATCATCAAAACTCAAGGTATAGATGCATAACCAAATCTTGTTCTAACATTCAAGACAAAGAATGTGTAATTTCTAAAGAGGATTACCAACACTCACTTCTTCTCCTCCAACAATCCCGGAAGGATCATAAGTATTCCAAGACTAATAAAGTTCCTAATCATGACAACCATATAATTTCAGGTATTATCAACACAGGTACTGAATCTCAAATACCCTTTATGTGGATCCTTGATTCTGGGGCGTCTCATCATGGCTGCCCCTATATCAAGTGTTTTTCAGATATCAAAGTCATTGATCCTGCTTATATTCATCTCCCTAATGAGACTCACATCGTTGCTAATTTTTCTGGAGCTGTTATACTTGATCACTCATTTCACCTGCACAACGTTTTTTATATCCATGGGTTTAGGTTTAGCCTAATCTCTATCTCTAAATTATGCCATACATCTAAATATAACATTTCATTCTTATATAAATCCTGTTACATTCAAGACATGTCTACCAAGTGGATGATTGGACATGTGACTCATCATAATAACCTTTTACATCATTCACAAAGTCCCTGTCCATAATTCACCCTACAATTTCACACATCCTAATACTTGTAATTCTGTTAGTTTTAAAGATTCTAATAATGTAGATTCGGCCTTATGGCATCATCACTTAGGACATACCTGTCATACCCCAAAATTTGCCCATTAATATTTTAAGACATTTTTCAGGGCACTCCGACTCATTTTTATGACACTGATCTTAAAGGAGCAAAGGCCCAGCTCATGAATGGCCCAATCCAGAAAATGGCCCAAACTGGCCTGCTCGCTAGGCGAGCAAATCCTTCGCCTAGCGAACGTTCGCTACACGCTCGCCTAGCGAACGTTCGCTACACGCTCGCCTAGCGAAGCTGGCAGATAACAGAAAATTCTGGGCTTCACTCTGAGCCCATTAGGTCACAAAAAAGAGCATTATAAATACCAGCACTTCAGTAATGAAAAGAGGACGAAAAAGGACGAAAGGAGAACCCTAGCAAGCAAACCCTAGCGCTCACAGACGGAAAACCCTGAAGGAAAAGCCGGCGGCAGCAAGGTCACTTCCGCTCAATTCGATCCGATAGGCCAATTCAAGGTTACAATTCGATTACAAACAGGTTGGCATTGCTATTACTACCTTATGTTCTTAATTTGCATATGGTATCATGATTGAATTTATGAAACTATCTTAAGTTTTACATATGAATTTAAGTATGCATGAACATCTGAACGTCTAACCACATAATCTCTGTAATGAATGCTATAAGGTGTGAAGCTTGCTGCCATTATATCGTTATCAAAACCAGGATCCGCAGCCGCTCGCTAGCACATCGCTAAGCGAGCATGCAGCGAGTATTCGCTAAGCCTTCGCTAGGCGAGGCAGCGGCAACCGGGACAGTCGCTGATTTTTCTGTTCTGTCCTTTGCTAACCTGTCATGTTTTTATCATAGCCATGCATTGTCTATCTGACCCTACTGCTGTTCTGGTTTCTTTTGCGGTGCAATCCTTGATTGCATCCTAACTTGGTACTCTAACCCGTTTGCTGAATTTTGTAAAGGTTCGCCTTTCCCAGGAAAAGATTGTTGTCTAGGTCTTCCACTTTATTTGTGGGATACCCTTGTGGAGTTTCACCCTAAAGTACCTAATTAATTTTAATGTATTAATTTTAATGTATTAATTTTAATGTATTAATTTTAATGTGGAGATTCATCCTAATTACCTAATCGATTGTAAAATACGGCCTCTAAATATGTGATCTTGGACCTCTCTTTTGCCTTACGATATTACGGTACCACGGTCATGTCCCGCGAATGTGGGGATACACTTAGCAATGGCCCTTCGATTAAATCATCATAAAATAAATCATGGTCCCTCGGATGTTGCCTTCGAAAATACGATTTTGTCCCTCGATGACCCTTCGGTGTAGCCTACGGTTAAATGATGATCGTCCCTTCGAATGCTAAGGTATCCTTACAACTGTTGCCTTCAATGACCTATCGATGACCCTACAATGATCCTTTAACATCCAAAGGGTAAAATTACTTACTTCTCAATAGTAAGGACAGTTTTACCCTCATAAGGATAGGAAACGTTCATAACGACCTTAGGAAGGTATAACTCTCAATTGCTGGATCATAACCTAAAACATTTCCCACCCCTCACACTTTGCAAATCCTAGAAAATCACCACTTGGTATACATTCGTACTAGAATCATTACCAAGTTACATTTTTCTAAACCGTTTTCAAAAATCAAACGAGATAAATACTTTGTATACATTCATACGAGAATCATTACAAAGTTAAACTCTCTTTTCGAAACATTTTTAAACAATTCACGAACACTTTTCAGACAAAAATATAAGTGATCCAGCAATTAAGAGCCCATGGATAACCATGGATACAAAGGGTGCTAATACCTTCCCTTTGTATAATGTACCTCCCGAACCCAAAATCTATTGAGGTCTTTCCTGTTCTTTTCCACCTTTCCTTATTGGATAAAAGAAAAGTCGGTGGCGACTCTTGCTATCCGCGACATTGCGATAAAAAGCAAAATACCCCAAGTCAGTTCACCGTATGACAATACCTTTACTGAGATTTTACATAATATGGCACAAAATTTTTATATTATCAAATACAATAAGAATTCTCTTTATCACACTTGCCATTTAGCTAAACAATGTAGGCTTCCCTTTCCTATAAGTACTTATATTTAATATCATTGCTTTGATTTAGTGCATATGGATATATTGGGTCCTATATTTGTTCCTTTTTTGGACGACTCCCAATATTTTTTAACTATTGTTTATGATTTCACACGTTATACTTGGACTTTTCTCAGGACTCATAAATTTGAAACTAGAATTCACATTAAAAATTTCATCACTTACTACCAAACTCAATTCTCTTGTAAAATCAAAATCATTAGAAGTGATAATGAAACTGAATTTCTTATGCCATCTTATTACGCATCTCTAGGGATATTACATCAAAGAAGTTGTATTGAAACACCTCAACAAAACTCCACTATTGAGAGAAAACATAAGCATTCACTTAATGTTACTAGATCCCCTATATTCCAAGCTAACTTACCTAAGTGTTTTTGGTCTTTTTCCCTTTGTCATGCAACTTATTTGATCAATGGATTATGCATTCCGACCATCCAAAACAACACTCCTTATGATCTTCTTTTCAAAGCACCCCCATCCTTCACATACCTTAAAACCTTTGGGTGCGTTGCCTATGCTTCCACCATCACAAGACATAGGGACAAACTAGATCCTATAGCCACAAAATACTTATTTTTAGGTTTTCCCATGGGTATTAAAGGATATATCCTTTTTTATCTCAATACTAGATCCATCATTACCTCCAGAAATTGTGTTTTCTATGAAAACATATTTCTCTACACACCTCATCCCACCACTAACAACAATCATGCTCCTATCTGGATACTGACCAATTAACCATTCCATTACTTTTTGACCACCTTACTTCTGTAGACCTTCCCATCAACTTTGACCACATACATGACAACTTTACTCATCGAGATTCCCCTGATTCTCCCACCACCCCTCAACATTCCTTACCTGCCAATAAGCCAATTCAACATACTGATCACACACCTACTTCTAATTTTCATATTTCTCCTAAAATCACTTCTATTAGGAAGTCCACTATACACAAATCTTCCCCTGCATACTTGAATGATTTTATCTGCATTGCATATAACACACCTATTCCTTATGATATTTCAAAATACATTTCATATCATCATATTTCCCATGCATATTATTCTTTCATATCTGCATTATTACTGCATGTGATCCTGCTACTTATAAAGCAAGCTAGTCTTCATCCTCATTGGATCAAGGCTATGAAGGTTGAGATCCAAGCTTTAACAGACAACCACACCTGGAATTTTACCACTTTACCACCAAGTAAGAAAGCTATAGGTTGTAAATGGGTCTATAAAACCAAATTCAATTCAAATGGCATAATAGAAAGACATAAAGCAAGGTTAGTTGCTCAAGGCTTCAACTAAATTCAAGGTATTTATTTTTTTGATATAATTTCTCCTGTTGCAAAGCTCACAACTGTAATATTACTTTTGGCCCTTGCCTCTTCTTTAAACTTATATGTTCATCAACTTGATGTGCATAATGGTTTTCTTCATGGATATTTGGATGAGGAAGTGTACATGTCTTTACCCAAAGGTATTTCATCTTCTTACCCAAACCAAGTATACAAACTTCTCAAATCTATTTATGGATTAAAGCAATCAAGTAGACAATGGTTTGAAAAATTATACAATGTTTTACTCACCAATAACTTCAAACAATGCTCTTCTGATCACTCCCTATTCATACACCAGTCTAAGGAACACTTTACTGTATTGCTGATATATGTTGATGATCTTATCATTGTAGGAAATAATTTGGACATTATCAACAAAATAAAGTATACACTACAACATCATTTTCATATCAAGGATCTTGGCACATTGAAATATTTCTTAGGCTTGGAAGTGGCAAGAAGTAACTATGGAATTAATATTTGTCAAAAAAAAAATACACCCTTGATCTCCTTTCAAATGCTGGCTTACTGGGTTGTAAACCTGCCACAAATCCCACGGTTCTAGACACCAGATTAAAGACAACCGATGGTATTCCTTTACAAGATCCTACTAAGTACAAAAGGCTTATTGGACAACTTATTTATTTACTCAACACCAAGCCTGGAATCTCTATTCAGTTCAACAACTCAGTCAACCTATAAGTCATCCCACCGATCTTCACTATAATTTAACTCAACTCTTCGAGTGCTACGCTTTCTCAAGTCTTCTTCAGACCAAGGTTTATTCTTTCTAAGTAATTCTTCTCTGCAACTTAAATCCTTCTCATATTCAGATTGGGCAACCTGTCCGGAAACACGCAAATCCATCACACGTTTCTGCATTTATCTAGGAGATTCACTTATATATTGGAAATCTAAAAAGCAACCAACCGTGTCTTGTAACTCTACCGAAGCAGAATACAGATCCATGGTAGCCACAGTTTGTGAACTCCAATGGTTAACCAGCATTCTCAAAGAACTTCATATATCTTTCAATCAACATGCCCTCTTATATTGTGACAATGCTTCTGCCATACATATTGCAAGTGATTCGTCCTTCCATGAGCGCACAAACCATATTGATTTAGGATGTCTTCTGGTGTGCAAAAAGCTTCAGCATGGTCTCATTCATCTCCTTCATGTCTCTTCTTCACAGCA